>NC_045438.1:81277460-81366473 GCF_002776525.5 Piliocolobus tephrosceles | reverse complement strand
TTGGGGTGGAGAGTTCTATAGATGTCTATTAGGTCCGCTTGGTGCAGAGATGAGTTCAATTCCTGGATATCCTTGTTAACTTTCTGTCTCGTTGATCTGTCTAATGTTGACAGTGGAGTGTTGAAGTCTCCCATTATTATTGTATGGGAGTCTAAGTCTCTTTGTAAGTCTCTAAGGACTTGCTTTATGAATCTGGGTGCTCCTGTATTGGGTGCATATATATTTAGGATAGTTAGCTCTTCCTGTTGAATTGATCCCTTTACCATTATGTAATGGCCTTCTTTGTCTCTTTTGATCTTTGATGGTTTAAAGTCTGTTTTATCAGAGACTAGGATTGCAACCCCTGCTTTTTTTTTGTTCTCCATTTGCTTGGTAGATCTTCCTCCATCCCTTTATTTTGAGCCTATGTATGTCTCTGCATGTGAGATGGGTCTCCTGAAGACAGCAGACTGATGGGTCTTGACTCTTTATCCAGTTTGCCAGTCTGTGTCTTTTAATTGGAGCATTTAGTCCATTGACATTTAAGGTTAATATTGTTATGTGTGAACTTGATCCTGCCATTATGATATTAACTGGTTATTTTGCTCATTAGTTGATGCAGTTTCTTCCTAGCCTCGATGGTCTTTACATTTTGGCATGTTTTTGCAATGGCTGGTACCGGTTGTTCCTTTCCATGTTTAGGGCTTCCTTCAGGGTCTCTTGTAAGGCAGGCCTGGTGGTGACAAAGTCTCTAAGCATTTGCTTATCTGTAAAGGATTTTATTTCTCCTTCACTTATGAAAGTTAGTTTGGCTGGATATGAAATTCTGGGTTTAAAATTCTTTTCTTTAAGAACGTTGAATATTGGCCCCCACTCTCTTCTGGCTTGTAGAGTTTCTGCCAAGAGATCTGCTGTTAGTCTGATGGGCTTCCCTTTGTGGGTAACCCGACCTTTCTCTCTGGCTGCCCTTAAGATATTTTCCTTCATTTTAACTTTGGTGAATCTGGCAATTATGTGTCTTGGAGTTGCTCTTCTGGAGGAGTATCTTTGTGACGTTCTCTGTACTTCCTGAATTTGAATGTTGGCCTGGCCTGCTAGGTTGGGGAAGTTCTCCTGGATGATATCCTTAACAGTGTTTTCCAACTTGTTTCCATTCTCCCCCTCACTTTCAGGCACCCCAATCAGACGTAGATTTGGTCTTTTTACATAATCCCACACTTCTTGCAGGCTTTGTTCATTTCTTTTTCTTCTTTTTTCTTTTGGTTTCTCTTCTCGCTTCATTTCATTCATTTGATCCTCCATCGCTGATACTCTTTCTTCTAGTTGATCGAGTCGGTTACTGAAGCTTGTGCATTTGTCACGTATTTCTCGTGTCATGGTTTTCATCTCTGTCATTTCGTTTATGACCTTCTCTGCATTAATTAGTCTAGCTGTCAATTCTTCCACTCTTTTTTCAAGATTTTTAGTTTCTTTGCGCTGGGTATGTAATTCCTCCTTTAGCTCTGAGAGGTTTGATGGACTGAAGACTTCTTCTCTCGTTTTGTCAAAGTCATTCTCTGACCAGCTTTGATCCATTGCTGGCGATGAGCTGCGCTCGTTTGTAGGGGGAGATGCGCTCTTATTTTTTGAATTTCCAGCTTTTCTGCCCTGCTTCTTCCCCATCTTTGTGGTTTTATCTGCCTCTGGTCTTTGATGATGGTGACGTACTGATGGGGTTTTGGTATAGGTGTTCTTCCTGTTTGATAGTTTTCCTTCTAATAGTCAGGACCTTCGGCTGTAGGTCTGTTGGAGATTGCTTGAGGTCCACTCCAGACCCTGTTTGCCTGGGTATCAGCAGCAGAGGTTGCAGAAGGTAGAATATTGCTGAACAGCGAGTGTACCTGTCTGATTCTTACTTTGGAAGCTTCCTCTCAGGGGTGTACTCCACCCTGTGAGGTGTGGGGTGTCAGACTGCCCCTAGTGGGGGATGTCTCCCAGTTAGGCTACTCAGGGGTCAGGGACCCACTTGAGCAGGCAGACTGCCCCTTCTCAGATCTCAACCTCCGTGTTGGGAGATCCACTGCTCTTCAAAGCTGTCAGACAGAGTCGTTCGCGTCTGCACAGGCCTCTGCATTTTCCCCTGTTATTTTTTAGCTGTGCCCTGTCCCCAGAGGTGGAGTCTACAGAGACAGGCAGGTTTCCTTGAGCTGCTGTGAGCTCCACCCAGTTCGAGCTTCCCAGCGGCTTTGTTTACCTACTTAAGCCTCAGCAATGGTGGGCGCCCCTCCCCCAACCTCGCTGCTGCCTTTCGTTAGATCACCGCAGACTGCTGTGTTAGCAAGGAGGGAGGCTCCGTGGGCATGGGACCCTCCCGGCCAGGTGTGGGATATATTCTCCTGGTGTGCCCGTTTGCTTACAGCGCAGTATTGGGGTGGGAGTTACCCGATTTTCCAGGTGTTGTGTGTCTCAGTTCCCCTGGCTAGGAAAAGGGATTCCCTTCCCCCTTGCGCTTCCCAGGTGAGGCGATGCCTCGCCCTGCTTCAGCTCTCGCTGGTCGGGCTGCAGCAGCTGACCAGCACCGATTGTCCGGCACTCCCGAGTGAGATGACCCCAGTACCTCAGTTGAAAATGCAGAAATCACTGGTCTTCTGTGTCATTCGCGCTTGGAGTTGGAGACTGGAGCTGTTCCTATTCGGCCATCTTGCTCCGCCCCCCCAGGATTTTTTTAATGTTAAATAATTTTCAATGGTTAGTGATGTTGAACATCTTTTCATGTGTTTATTCATTATCCATATATTCTCTCTGGTGAAACATCTATTTAAGTCTTATGCCCATTTAAAAAAAGATTTTAAAATTAATTTTTATTTTACTATTGAGTTGAGAGTTCTTTATTGAGTTTGAGAATTCTTTATATGTTATGGATATAAGTCTTTTATCAGATATGTGATTTGCAAATATTTTCTCATCTCTAATTTGCATTTTTATTCCTTTAAGCAGTGTCTTTTGTAGGGCAAAAGTTCAATATATTAACTTTTTCTTTTATGGATTATGCTTTTGGCATTACATATAAGACCTCCTTGCCTAGCTCCAAGGCATGAAAATTTTCTCCTATGGTTTCTTCTAAACATTTACAATGTAACATTTTGCATTTAGGTCTATAATCCATTTGGAACTAATTTTTGTGCAAAATGTAAGGTTTGGGTCAAAGTTGTGTTTTTTTGCATATGAATGTCCAAATGTTCCAACAACATTATTTGTTGAAAAGCTGACAGTACCTTTGATCAAAACTCAATATATTTTAGTTATCTTTTTCCATGCATACTCCATACATTGGAGTATGTATTCTCCTGCCCTGAGTCTACAAATCATCTTTGTATTTGGGAATCTATCTTAGAAACTTGAACAGTTAGTACTCAATAAATATTGGTTGGTTTAATAACAATGAAACAATGATTTCAGATTTTCCTGTGTGTGGTAGAAATGTTCAGAAATATATGTAATGAAGTTGTCTTTTTTGTATGTGCTTTCTTCCATTTCCTTCTTAATGTGTAGGTGTATGTGTCCTGTGACTTTGTCCATAAATGACTGGACTAGAGGTAGAAACATAAACCAAAGTGGGCCAACTAGTTTTTTCATCCCCAAAGTTTGAATTGTGGTGTGGACAGAGCAATTCATATTGTTCTGGTTTCTGGCTCTGCAATATTATGTAGACTCAGTGGCTGAAGCCACAATTTTGAGGTGGCGGTGATGTCCCATATAGAAGTGAAGGAGAAAATGGAATGGTCCTTTGAGAAGCAAAAGTGGAGACAGGGACAAAAGGTAGATGTTTGACTTTATTGTAGTTTTTCCCAATCTGGGCTGGGATTTTTGAGAATTCCTATTTTCAAAGCTAGCTTTCCTGGGGATTTAACTCATTGCAATGAAACTGTCTACCCAAAGCAACCAGTAAGAATAATGCAACAAATGATATTTAATTTAAGCAATAATCTAAAAGGTAAGATGACTCTATGGAAATTACAATACAACATTTGTATGTAACATATGAATGTAACATTTTACTAAGAATTGTATAAAAATATAGGTAACACATACAGTCATTCTGCTTAATTTAAATAACTAAAGTGTCATTGGGACTAAAAGAATAGTACTCTGAAATGGTCTCTGTTCTTCTAAAGATTTGTTTATTCAATGATTAAGTTTCAAGACTGGATGCTGATGTTAAAAAGATAGATGGCATAGTCCTCCCTTATTAAGCTCAGAGCTTAGTAGGGGAAATGGAAATTAACAAATAATTATAATGTGAGACTCTTATATGAGTAAACAAGAAACAAAAGCAAACCACATCTGTCTACAATAAAGTCTGGAAGTGTCATGTACATTCATAAAATCAGAAGCTCCTGATATTTAGTGATGTCAGGGAAGACTTCAAGGGGATTTGAGACATGAGGACTGAGGTGTTTTTGTGGGTAGAGAAGAAAATGGAGACATGGAAAGTGGAAAAGCTTCCTTTATGTGTACTAATGTTGATAGACGTGTAAATATTTTTCAGCTTTTTTTGAAGGGCTTGGGCATGCATTCAAAGTCACACACACCGTTCCCATGCATTATTTGCTTGCAATGGGAATAGACAATGTGAGTAGAGGGTGCTAAATTTTGTCTAGAAGATGCTCTCAGAGTTCAGTTTTCATTTTTAGGAAACATCAGAGCAAAGGAAAGATGTTACTGCCAGAGCTTGAGGAAGGAGCTGTTTCATGGTATGTTGACAGTAATTTAATCACAAAAGGTTATCTTCTAGACTAGCACTCAAATTTCCTTAGTCTTTCTTGATGATCAAGGGCATTCTTTGTTAAGTCTAATGTGCTGGCACTCAAAGTTGCCTAGTATGCAAGGAAGCTGTCACTCACATACTTTAAAAAATGAACAGCAGAAGGGCTCTAAAGGGAAATCAAATTATGGTCCATTTGGAAATTTCACAATCAAGTGGTACTAGCAAAAATGAAGAGGTTCATTGACCATTCAAATTGGTATATAAAGAATTACGTGTTTTTGCTGCTAATCAAAGATAAAGCTGCCTATGTGGAGCCTGAGACCACTCAGGCTTTAGCTAATGTTAGTGTTTACATGACATGTTGGAAACAAACTGGGCAATTACAAAGGCCCAGTCTAACTAGATCCTAACAGGCAAAATGCCCTCTGATCCAAATGTTAATAGCTTTGACCTTCATTGGTTTTTAATCTCATTCTGTCTAGAAGAGTAAATGAACTCTAGATTACGCTGTACAGAAGAGTCTTTTCTGTTTTTCATTCGGTTTATTTTTATTTTTATTTTTTTTTTCTGTTATTGCGGGGAAATTGAAAGTCTGTCTTTTTTCAGTTGAGTATATCACTGAGTGAATGCACAGACAGCCTGCTGATTGACTGTGCCTCAACAAAGGCAGATTCAGTTTGCAGCTGATAAGGAGCAAAGTCATCCATGTTGTGTTTACAAAGTAGGCAAGGAGAGTAAAAAATTAGTGATAAAATAGCTAATCTCATTGTTTTGCTGGATGAGAGAATGGCACTTTTGTGCTTGCTTTAAGAGGTGCTGGCGTGTTGCCCCTCCTTCCCCCTATATGCTTTGGCGGCAAAACAATTTCCAGATTCCCCAGAGTCTTATAGATTATAAAGGACACAGTAATGCTGGAAGGGTTTCCTGCTGTTGAGTAGGGTGCAAGCTCCACTGCAGATTGGCTGTTTATTCTATGTACCCGTGACTCATACTGAATAAACTACTGATTTTCTCCCTTTGGTGTTTCTAAAGCAAAAAATAAATATTTGGGATGTCAGATTAATTCATCAGTGTTTAACTTTCCAACATATTTAAATACTTAGTTGTGCTAAGAATAAAGTTTGAAACTCCTTTATGACAGGTCACAACTGGGTATAGGTTCTGGTAACTGGGCCTCTTTGAGTAACAGGTGAAGCAGCTGAAAGAATAGATCAGAGGAGAGGGCTGCACTTTTGTTCTTAGGCATTAGTGTTTTGTTAGTTCATGACTACTTTGTTATAAGCCCTATAAGCATGGAAGAAATAGTAGTGTATAGTAGCTCTTGGCACAAACACAGTTTAAAAATTATCGTGTCTCCATCTAAAGTGTTCTGGTTATATAACTTCATCATCTACTCAGTTTTTCTAAAGGAAAGGTAAGAGATGATGTGTCAGCCACAGGCATATCCCAGGTTTTACCATTTCTCACACTGCTGATATCTGCTTTTAGTGGTGACCAACAAAAACCTATAATGGTGGCAGCCACGTGTTTATTCCAGGTGATCTGAATCATTGACCTTGTCATTCATTTATTCAATATCATGTTCATGCAAACCTTCGATGGGCCAGGTGCTGGAGCTACTGATGGGAACAAAATATGGACTACAACCTAAGGGAGTTTCTAATCTTGTAGGGAAGATAGCAAAGTAGACAAATCATTACTGTACAGTATACTGCATTTTATGCTAGAGATGCTTACAGGGCACAGAAGAAGTGCTCCTCAGGAAGGCAAGGAAGCCTCCCAATAGACTATCGTTAATGGTATCTTGAAGAGTGTGTTGGAATGAGTCAGGAAATATACAGCTCAGAATAACCAGAGCACTGCTTCTCAAGCTGTCAGACAAATTTGTGTTATAGGAGGTATGTAAGGCCACAGAATAGATGTGACCTTATTTACCCCCAAAAATTTACTTTTTATTGGTTCAACCAATATTTATTGACTACCTATTCTGTGCTAGGTACTCTAACAGACATCAAGGATAGTTAATAAATTAGATAAGCTTAAAACTCGTCATGAATTTTCAATTCTTGGGAAATACATCTCAAAAAAATTGAATATAGTATTGAAAAAAATGTAAAAATTTATGCAACCAAGCATGAATATTTCATATAAATGTTGTGCTTATAAGAGCAGCTTTTCGCAATGCCCTTAGACCCCAAGATAATGTGTTCATTTTATTCTAGAGTTGGGGTACTGTGTTGAAAGACTGAGGAGTGCTTATAAGGTATATGTGAGTGGGGCACGGGATTGGGGAAGTAGGTAAGCACTAAACCAGTAAGTTTGCATTTTCTATTAAAATAAATGATGCACTCTAAGAGGTTTTGAAGCAGGAAAGGCACGATCAGTTTAGGGTTTTAGAAGGATCACTCTGGTGTCAAGTACTCATAGGTTTGTCTGAGATCATGCTTTAAAAATATAGTCCCTATAGCTGTTTTGCATTTTTCTCTGCCTGTATTGAATCATTTGAATGGTTTTCATTAATGTCCAAATAGCTAAAGCTAAGGACCTGAAATTAACTACCTGCAAACACACAGTGCACAGACAAGGGGATTTACCTTTGTGGAATTTCTCTTAAAGTTGAAGTTGCCAAAAGCATAAATTGAATCTAAAAGTTGGGACCACCTTTATTCATACTCTGAATTGATTTAGCTTTCTCTTTAAAGTACCTCAAATATTTTACATATGCTAGATAATCTGTTTTTCAGAGAGAGTGGTTGCAAGTAGCCAAAATCCATTCAAACTAGCTAAAGCTGCAAGGAAAAATATATTGAATTATTAGAAGGGCAAACAATGTAGCCAGAACTTAGGAGACCTATAGCCAGAATATAGAAGGAGAATAAGTCTAAGACCAAGGGAGTTACCGTTTTTCTGGGTCTCTCTGATGTGTACTGGATATTAGCTTAATTCTTTGTTATTTCTGCAACAAGTTTTTTTCTTATTCATCTGATTTTTTTAAATGAGCATGTGTATAAAATGCCCACACCAAGCTATGTCCTTTTAGTTTAAGAATCACCAGAGATTACATAATTTTAGTTTTTACAGAGAGAGAACTGGACTGGCCAGTTTGAGTATGGTGACCACTCCTGTGACTGGAAAGAGGTCCTACAGCTCACTGGCCATTCATCCAGGCTGTGTAAACAGACTCTGAATTCTCAGGGGTGTAGAGAAGTTCTATTAGGAGAGGGGTTGGGGCAGACTACAGTGATTAGATGAGGGAATGACTAATCTCTAGAAACTTCCACAAAGAAAGCTTGGCAAATCCCTAATATCAATGGGTATGTTTTTCATAGGAGAATAATCATTCATTGCTTTTCTAGATTTCTTTGTTCATTTTGATATTTGATAAATAGGTTGCTGTGTTAGTCCTAATTCTTCAGGCTGCAGTGCTAGAAATTGAACTCATATTGTTAAAAATATAATGTATTGCCTGATGTACATGAAATGTTTAGATAATATGTGAGTTCACCTAATGTTTGGATAATATGTGGGTTGCACAACTAGGTCTAGCTACCCTGATCATCTAAGCTGGAATCCATTTCTGTCCTTCTGTAGGTGCTGCTTTCTTTCCTGAAGGCTTCATTCTCAGATAGCATCTCTACTAATGTGGTAGTACAGATGACTACCACAAGTTCCTGACTTGCATCCTGCTTTCAGTGTTGATGGATATCAGAAGTATGGTTGCTTTTGCTACCAAAACAATTTAGGTTCTAAAATTAAAATGCAAAATTAGAATAAAAATCAATGTTCTATTCCCATTTTCTAGCTACTGAGTTGAGTCTGGGTGCGGGAACTGTTTTTGATTTGAACTTTCTACAAATTCACTGTATTATATGTGAACATTAATAGGATAGCAGTGTACTACATATGAATATTGGGATTGAAGACTGCAGAATGGAAGACACTGTGGCATATTACAATAGTTATAAAGGCATTAGCACAAGGCAGATTTATTCGTTTATTTATGTCTCCTATAAACCACAGCTAAACTGTTTTTTATTGATTTTATTAAAAAATTATTTGCCTTGACCTCGTTTTTCTAAATTTCAAAATACTAAGATTCTTATTCAGCAGATTTGAGAAGTTTTTAAATGTAATAAAGTGGTTTTGATTGTAGTGAGGAAAACCAGCCCAAGAGCATATAGCTGCTGTGAGGATTTACTACCTGGGAAGGTAGAAGAAAACAAAAGGGTCCATATTCATGGGGGTCCTTTATTTTATGTATGCATATCTGTGTTCATGGACCAGAATTTGTATTCTCCACTTGTATTTTAGAAAGACTGCCTAGTGTTATGAGAAACAGATCGAAGGATATTGATATTATAACTGAGGGGCAGTTAAAAGGTTGAGTTAGAATTGATAGTTGTCGCATTTAGAAGTTTGTCACTTCTAAGCCAGACCCTACCTATTGGAGTAGAAAATGAATATAGGTATCATGGAGACATATTTTTGTGAAAGCAAATTTTCCTTTCAAGTTTTGGCCAATGCTTTTGCTGGATATTGCTGCTTCTCATATTTTTATTGTTAGCAACATGATAAAACTATGTCAGTAAGTGGGTTAGCTAATATAGGTAGAGTATCCTTTATCTGAAATGCTTGGCATCAGAAGCATTTCAGATTTCTGATGTTGTTTCAGATTTTGGAATATGTACATTACACTTACTGGTTCAGCTTTCTTAATCCAGAAATCCAAAATTGGAAGCTTTGAGCATCATGTCAGCACTCAAAAAGTTTCAGATTGGGAAACATTTTGGATTTTGGCTATGAGGATTAGCGATTCTCAACCTGTAATTTCTTACAAGTGGTTTTAAGAATCATTTGAATAGGAGGATTCAGATTAGTATAATTTTGTAGAAGGAAATAAGAGGATTAGAAGTAGTGAGAAGGGGAATTATTTATGTCTGATAGAAAGGAGGGCAGTGGAGCAGAATTTAAGTAAGAGATGCCCAGGGCAACTGATGCCAGGGGTATGTAAACTAACGTGAAACTAGGGTTTTGAAAAGGAAGAAGAGACTCAGTTTTGATGCTGATTTACTGCTCATGCCAGGTTAAGGTTCTCTCTCATGGCTATGGCGTTAGGAATATGGACCCTTTTGTTTTCTTTTACTTTTCCAGGTGGTGAATCATCACAGCAGCTACATGCTGTTGGGCTGGTTTTCTTTAGTACAATCAAAACCTTTTTATTACAAATGTGAGGATAACCTAATGCAAACTACATAAAGAACAGGTATATTCAGTTTTAGGATACAAAACCTAGTCCTGTTTCATGTTGGAGACTATTCTCATAGATGTGTCTGGAACTGCCTTTCTGTTCCAAATTTCTTAGTTTACTGTATAATTTTATTTACCCTGGAATCAGGTTACTTTTCTATTTATCTGTCCTGCTTCTCTGAGCCAAAGAGCTTAAATCTTTTCTAATTTTACAATTTCAAAGTTTTAAGTCTTCTAGGAAATGAAGATATTTTATTCGTTCTATAAATGTATGTTAGATGAATGAGGTCACAATTAGCCAAATTATATATTATATGTAATTTTAATATATAGATAAATATTAAATATATATTATATTATATATTATATATAAGGTGCAATACACAAACCACCACAATAGCACACATTCAGACTTATGATAAAGTAACATGTGAAGAGAGATGTGTGGATGGAAATTGCTAAACAATGTTTGTGTTGCTTTACTCCTTCTCTTTTCTTTGTTTCTCTTTTCTTTAGTGTACTTTCTCTTCTCTCTCTTTTTGTCGTTCTGAGAAAGGAAGAGATATAAAATGTTGGGAAAATATCAGAAGTTGGAGTAGGAATGAAGCACCGCAAGGAAGCTAACCTAAGTAAATTGTCCCTTTGTCATCCAATGTTCATTTAAAAAAACTATAAATTATTTTTAGATTTATATGTTCCTTGTTTTGGAATGCAAGTTGGTACTCACAGTTCAAAGATACTGATAACTCATACCATCCTGGAGGCAATTGCCTTAATTTGATTTACTTTTATCAATGGAAGAGGCATTAAGTTGGTTTGCTTTTGTCCCAAATGGGAGAAGTAGGGTCTATAATGGAACAAAAACATTTTCTAAGATGAAAACTTGTGGGATGATAAGTTTCCAGTTTCTTTCATTGCCTACCTGGAATTCAAGTGAGAACTCAGGGTTCTGTAATTCAAGCATTGATTAGGAAGTGTGTAAACTAGGGTTAAAAGTAAAATTAAATATCTTAGGCAACTTATGCAAGAAGGGAATGTATTGAAAGGATTTGGGAAAGCTTGGAGTTGCTAATAGAGTCCAGTAGACCTGTGGTGGAAAGAAGAAAAATCCAGGCAACTCCAAAAGGTCTAGTTGGCAAAACCACTCCACAATACAGGCCAGACACCATCAATGGAAAGAACAAATTCTTACTTTATTTACTAAATGTTTATTGGGTACTCATAAGATCTGGGCATGGGGATACTACAGGGAATGAGTAAGAGCCCTGGTCTTGTGCAGCTTATATTTTAGTGAGGAAATAGACACCAAACTAATAAAGAAATAAGTATGTACTATTCCAAGAAGTGATAAGTGCTAAGAAGAGTTCTAAAAGGAAATACAGTAACAGAACAGAATAACGAGGAAGGTACTAGAAACCTTGTGGGGAGAGTTTGGCAGAAAGAAGGAAAAGCAACTGCAAAATGTGTTCAAGGAGCAATAAAGAGAGGGTGTGGCCAGGCAAAGAATATGAAGGGCAAAGAGATGGGAAAAGTCTCTCTGCTTAAGGGTTAAAATCTCTGGAGAAAGAATCTGTTAGCTGACCTTAAAACTTGCGCTCACTCCTTAGTGGAATAAGGAAAAGAAGAGGCATAAGCTAGTTGAAGAATTTTATAGAGACTTTTTAGCATCATGGGAGGGGGATCAGGGCAGCTGGATTCACCATCCTTCTTAAAGGAGGAGGGGAAAGTTTTCAAAGGAGAAAATTTAGGTATAGTTCGGAAAGGGGATTAATGTTGAATATTGAATTACAAATGTCCCTATGACCAGTTAGCATAAGTGACCTTTATGCTCCTTTTCAGCACTATGGTGGTTTGAGTAGTGCAGGTGAAAGATGGAAACAAGAGGGGAAAGAATAAAAAGCTGACAAAGTGAGATGTCCCTACCATCGGTCAGCACCCCCCACCCCTGCTCTGGCTTCTACCTTCTACTCCCTGTTACCATGTGGGTAATGCACAGGTTGGTTACAAGGAACAGAGGCAAGACCTGTGGGGGGTGATTTATTACAAGGGATAGATATAATGGGAAATAAAGAGGCACAGGCAACTGGCTGCTCACAGCTGAACAGCTAGGAGATCTGACATGCTCTGGAACAGCAGCAGCCACTCTAGGAGGTAGTACCTTGGAGTGGGTTTGACCATCACTTCCTCATTCTCAAGTCATCTTCTTTCTTCCTCTTCTACTGAATCTGCTTCTCTGATGTTCCTAACTCCTCCTCTTGTTTTGGCTCTTTGAGGGCTTCTGCATGCCACTTTTTCTCCACAAACCCTTTCACACCAGCTCTGCTCCACATCTGATCCGTGGGTGTCTTACATTCAAACTCCCTGAGAGAAGATCAGATAGGATTGATCGGTTGTCCTTATTTATTCTAGTCTTGTTATTGGGTGAATTTCTTCTCACACAAGGTGATGCCACAGGCTGATGGCCAATGCATGTCAGACTGCTTTAGATTCAGATACTAACCCTTGATTTAGGCATCTAGGAAAAACAGTGGGGTCTCAGAAAGCAAGGATCATGCCTAAGGAAGTGTGTATGGATGCTTTATTCAGAAGGAGTTGGTGAGTATGGCAGGTGCTCGGGGTTTCTTAAGACTTTTTTTCTAGTGCTAAAACAATGCCAACATCAATATATAGAATGCCTGCTGTGTGACAGGCATTTCAAACACATTATTTCTGGCTCTGAGAACAACCTTACCATGTAGGTATTATTATTCATTTTTTTACTTCAAAAATCACACAGCCGGTAAATGAATGAGCTAGAATTTAAATTCAAAGTTTCTGTTTTCTTTGATGACATTATTAAGAGTTCTTTAAGTATATAGACCTCTGAGTACAAGAAAGCCTTTTTGTAAAGAAACAGCAACAGCGCAGAAGGTTCATATACTATAAAAAGCTAAAAAAAAATTTGATGGGCCATAAGGCATGCATGCATTCATTTGTCTATTAATTAATCCATAAATGACTTTAAATGGGTACTGTGAACAAGGGACTAAAAAAATAAAATGATGAGTAAAAATAATCTTATCAGATACAAATCCAAATGGTTTCGTATGAAATAGTACTAACTGTACTTATTTGCAATCAGAATGTCTGAATACTAACCATGAAAATCTGGCTAATACTTTTTTGCAAGACAGACAATTGCTTAATAATGAAGAAAGAGCAAAGAAAAATCTTATGGAAAAAAAAGTTAATGTAAAATACTCGTGTAAATTTTGAGACGGACAATTTTATATAACATTTTCCTGGAGCTCATGGAAAAACTATTTCCTCAATGGTAACAAGATCGTATTCTGTAAAGCCCAGCAAATATAAGGCAAAGAAATAACTCTTGCTTTCAAAATAATGCCATTTGCCATGTGAAAGAACTGTCAATGAGAATAAATATTTTTAATATGCCAAAAATGTAGATGCTTTGTTGTTTTTTTTTTCTCATTTTTTGGTCAAAAGCTAGAAAAGAAGATATTAAGAAGAGATAGGGTATTGTATATGAATCATAATTAAATAGGTATAAATTCACAGGGATCCAACCAAAATGTGTCACTTTGGCTGATAGGTGAACACCAGTTGTACTCTCCTTGGTTAGTGAAGAGAAACTGTGGAAATAGAAGCCTGGGGCTGGTGCCCTTGAATGAGCCCCAGTGTGGTAATAAGTTTTCAAAATAATTCTTAAAAATCCTTAGCAGGCCTCACTTTTTAAAATGGTCAAGGAAATGACCACATCTACATGTATTGTAAATGACCAATTGTGGATATAAATTGAAGCAGTTTGGAGAAAGGGATTGTTCACAGATCTGTTGCTGCTGCTGTGAGAGAGCTTATCATTACATTCCAACACAGCTTTAAACACCTCAAAGTGCCCCCACCATGGCCTGCCTGCCCCATGTCCCTTGACTCTTTTCTCTACAACTGAAAACCACCTTTTCTCTTAGCCTGTGGCTGGCTGGAAGGCTATGGAATATGAGTTTAATCACAGATTACCATTTCCTACATTTTCTGTTTTAAGCCAGTTATATTGCTGCGATCTTAACGGAAATAGTCAAGACTATAAATATATCTACCAGATATCAATTTAAACACATAATAAAAAGTGAATCAACAATAAATTCACATCTGAAAGTCTTGGGTTTCACCTTTCCCTGATGGGATGAGGTAACATTTACTGAAAACAAAAATAATAATCACAATTGAACAAAAAAATTCTATTAGGAATAGAAGCTCTAGGAGGAAAAACATTATATCTTGAGCAACATTGTATGTTTATTTTAGCTCATGAATTTAACATGAACAATGTCTATTGGTTTTGTTTTTCAGGCTGTAGGCTTTTTAAATCTTTAGGAATGCTGCCGCCCACTTGTAGGGGCTGCTGTTCAGTTAATGAGAGGATACTGTGAATATGAGAGGAAGAAGAAAGATTCCGTAAGTCATAAGGAAAACAATCCGTGGTACTTTGGTTTGTGCTATCTTGAGGTCATGACAGATAAAGAAATGAGAGACCTGGCTGGTTTTTGTTCAGGAAGTTGCTGGAAGGTGATTGAAACCTTGATTAGCCTGAGCCATGGACAGAGAGAGAGCTTTGTTCTTCTCTTCCTATCTCCAGCTTAGGTTGAAAATACTCACTTTGTGTTGGAAGATTATGAAGAAAGTCTGGACTATCGTAACCTTTCAAATAGTGACATGAAGTTAGGATTAAGATGCTGGAGGCTTCTTTTTAAGACGGGTGGAAGTTCAGCAGGAGGGCATGTGAGAAATGCAGCTGGTGCCTAGTAGTCACATGTTTGAGGCCTTCAGCTAATGCTTTACTAGAGGAACTAGGATTTTCTGATTAACTTTGTAGAAGAAGTATCGGAAATGCTTTTCAACATGTAGGTTATGACATTAACCACAGCATAAAAAAACCCTCGTATGTCTTCTGGGTCAGAAATCAGAGGGGCCTAGCATTCTCCAAATCCCCAGTGAAGATGACTAAGGTGGATTCAAAATTAAGACAGATAATTTCCTAAAACAAGATGCTCCCATTCTGTTTCCCCAGACAAAGTTCCAACAACTGACACTGTGTGTGCTGTGACTGGTTTTCGAAACCAAATAACTATGTGCAATAGAGAAAAAAACACTTCAGCTGTGAATATAATTTGCTGTCTTCTACTTTTTATTTAAGTTGATGAGGAAATATTTGAAAAAAAAAAAAAAACCCACCCACTTCACCTTGTCTTTATCTCTATATTTATTGTTTCTGGAGATAAATTCTGAGGGTAATTTTGATAAACATCCTGGAGGCCTTGGCCGTTCTAATTGTGTCATCGAACTATAGGGATTGCCTTGGCCTGAGAACCACCCAACCCAAGTTGCGAAGTTCCGAAAACCTCTGCAAGGCCAAAAGCTCTACAGCAGAGATGCAGCATAATTAGCTCTTCTGTTATCCTCTTGAACAAAATGTCAGTTCAGAAACCTGAAGTGTGTGCTAATGACAAGGGCCCAACTGTCCCATAAAACTAGGAAAGTGGTGTTTGTTGTCTATTTCAAGAACTGGAAATGAAAATCTTAATGACACAGGAAATGCTCTTCAAAGGCCAAGAAGCCTTAGTGAAAGATAAGAGGATCAATCAGTCTTAAATGCGAGTTTACTGAGAGTGAGAGGCGGGATGCTGCCAGCGTGGATATGTATTTCAAAAGGAATGAATAAAACTCAGCAATAGCGTTAATTTTACTTTGAAGTATATAATGAAACCCCTCAACTACGGAGACTTCAACACCCCTTTCCCGAAATGACCAAAATTTCCATTTTCGAGCGTTTATCTTTCTGCCTTTTTCCGTTCCCTAAGTCTTAACAGAATTTTAAAAGAGCAGCTAATAAATGAAGTATACTTCAGTTTTGTGTAATGGATTGGATCAGAAGGGAACGGATAAGATGATATTGGAAAAAGCAGGTGGGGGTCGAAAAGCTGCCAAAGTGCTAAGCTGTATGGGTTCAATTGATTCCTGGCGTGCAGAACGCAGTCCCCGGTCATTCCAGGGAATGGGAGGAAAGCACTCCCTGTTCTGTTACAATTGCCAGCTCTTCTCTAGGTTACCAGCAGGGCCAGAGGTGTTGAGGGGGAGATAAGGCCAATTAAGAATTCAGACTGGGGAAGCAGGAAGCAGGAGCCACAGGGCGAATTCCAAAGGGGAAGACGGGAAATGAGACTATGGGTCACTGTAAGCATTCAAGGTAGAATACAAATACGGGTTTTAAGCCCGCTCTAGAGAAACTCATTTTAGTGGGAGTCAGGATCAAAGGAGGCTGAAGCTTTGCAATGTGGTTTCCAAAGGCAAGGCACAGGGGCAGAATAACTGAGTAGAAACTTATCATTAAAACCTAGCCCAGTGCTTATCATCCTTTCTGTGTTCTTAGCACACTTTGGGATATTAGAAATTTTAGTGGTGTACTTGAAGGAATTGAAAAGCTCAAAACAAAACTAAGTAATTCAGCAATAATTTCAACACAATCACCACTACGGTGTGACTATAATGGCACAGTGTCGGTAATAGCACCCCAGGGACTGGGAGCTAGACTGGCCTGCTGTGAAGGGTAGACAGACAGAGGTCTGGGTACTGGCTCAGTGACACTTGGCCCCTCACTTAATGACTCTCAGCATCAGATTCTGCATCTGTAAAACAAGGGAGAAGAGTGGATCCCTTCAGATGGGTGAGATGGAGAGGTCACTGCCCCTGGCCCTTGTGAGTGCTCATCCTGACGCTGGCCTCTTGGATCCCCACTCCCACCTGTCACCGACCCCTCTTCACTGCCCTGAGGGCACCCCTGCTGTGCTCCAGAGGCCAAGTTCTTGCCTGGCCAGTCAATATGAAATCGTTCTTGGGCAAAGGTGCACTGTCTTTTACCTTACTCACAGCAAGCAGTAGTTTCGCTCTTACTAAATCACACCACCCACTCGGCAAAAAATTCTTTCTGACATCTGTGGTAATAAAAGTATATGCACTTGAGTAGCAAGGACTCATTTCATACACTGAACAAAATTTGGAGGCATAACTGAAAGGATTCACAGCATACCAGGGGTCCCTGAGCTAGCTGTTCAAGAATGATATTTGCATGAAAAAGACAAAAGCTTACTTTTCTCCCTAAATGAAGGCTTCCCTTCTACCCTAAATAGCGGGCTGGTAAATGACTTAATTGTTCTGTCTTCAAGCTGGCTGCTGCCAGGCATTGTAGAATCTATCTCATTTTTCCTTTCTTGAAAGCAACCCTTTGAGGCAGGTCATGTTACTGTTTTTAAAAGTCATTTTATAGGCAAGAAAACTAAGGATTAGAACTATTAAGTGACTTCAACTCCAAGTCATTATGACATCAGCTTCTGCTCTAACTGGGTGGTTCTCAATGTTAGTGAACATCAGAATCACCTGGAGGAACTTGTTAAAACCAATTGTTGGGCTCCATCTCCAAAATTTCCCTTTCAGTAGGTCTGACTTGGGGTCTGAGAATTTGCATTTCTAAGTTTCTCTGGACGCTAAAGTTTCTGGTACTGGGGCCACAGTTGAGAAACATTACTATGTATGTCCTGAAACTTTTGTTGATTCCCTCCAAAAACCACAAGAAAATGCATGAAAACCTAACACTTTTATGGGAAATCAGGAAAAAAATCTTCATCAGAAAAACTTTGATAACCCTAGTCCTAAATTAGATAGTCACAATACACACTACATTAAGATGACTTCTCCAGCCTCAGAAAGTTTTTTGTGGTGAGCTTTGTATTTCCCATGATGCCTAAGGCATATAACTTTGGTACTGCTTTGCCTAACTTTATGATTTATTGTTGTCATTTGGAATAAAATACTTCTATGCTTAGTAAAACAAAGCAAGAAATGCCTGCCTAGAAATGGTTGTGGTTTGTCAGTGGTAACACCATTGGTATGATGTTTGTTTGTTTGTTTCTGAGGTTTTGAAAATTGCTTTAGAAAGCCTGGGGGCAGAAAGCTTCTCTTAATTAAAATATTTTAAATCAAACCACAGGAACTTCAGTTCATAGAGCCTCAGGGTACAGCCAGCAATTGTAAGAAACTCAAATGGAATAGGGTGGATAAATATAATAATATGGGGTATAACTTTCTGTTATTATTTCTGTTAACTGTGTTGAAGTAATTAGACAACAGAAATAGTAACGGAAAATCTTTAGTTAACTATTGGAATTCTGAGGCTATTTATAAATTGCTCCACAACTGGTTTAGTGTTTCCCAGAGTGGCCTTGTAGTATTGGGAACAATGTTCCTAGGATGCTCAGTGAAGACAGGATTCCCTTTGAAAATAACTTTAGGAAATATCACACCACTCTCTCAGAAATAGACGTTGCCCACTTGCTTAGGAGATGCTCTTAGAAGTCCTGCGTAAAGCAACCCACTTAACTTTGTTTAAACCATTTCTGTTTTTCAAGATGTTTTGATCACACAGCTTCTGATTCCCCTCTCACCCCAAGTAAAACCATTTTATAACCTATGGAATGGAAAAAGAAATTCCGGAAAACACATGTGTTTATTTTTCAACAATTAGATGTATCTATTGTGAAGCCTTCCTCCCCTCACCCCCTGCCCCTGATTTCCTACTCATTCCTGGGTGTTGACTATTTCTCTTTGCTGAAATAAGAACTTGAACGTATACTACTTGCACACCATTTGATGGCTGAAACAAGGGGCAAGGGATACTTGGGTTGCTTTCTGAGTTTATCAGTAGGTAGGATTCAGTAAAACCATAGAAGTTTGTTTTAAATGAAAAAAACAAAACAAAACAAAACAAAACAAAACACCAGTCAGAATTGTGTAGAGTTCAAAAATTTAATTTCATTACCTCCAATGGATAACTGTATTTCTAGAATGCTGCCTAGGAAAGAACCTTGGGTTAGCCTATTCTGATTGCTAGAAAGGGATCATTTATAATTACAATAGCATTTGTTTGTCTGCTAAACGTACCTACATTGCCTGAAAACTACTTATTTGCTCAATCAGTTAAACGTTTTTCTCTTTGGAAATATTAATTTGCTTAGCAAATTCACTTTTCCTAGGTACAGGAAAGTAATCTTCAGCCACTTTTCCCCTAGCTAGAGAAAAGGTAAACTTTAACCTAACCATTTTTCTAATTATCACACGTTTTGAATTAATGGGGTCCAAATTAATTAAGGTTTTATTATAGTTTCATCCTTAGGAGACAAGGTTTCATTTCCCTCTTTTGAGGTATTTTCCATCTGAATCAAAAGAAGATTAACCTCACTACTCTCATTGCTTGAAGCCAGTGGATTTCAACTTCATTTTTCCCTCCTCAACGTACCTGAGGGTTACGGAACACTCCCTCTGTAAGGAAAAGATGAGGTGTGTGGGGGGCTATAATTAGGAAAATCTCCCCAGGTGATTCTGACAAGCTCCCTGCCCCTTCTTAAGAATCCTGGCATTAAGGCTTTGATTAAAAACTTGTAACCCTCAGGCAAGAGTGGAATTGGGGCAGGAAGGGCAGTGGAGGCCCTGACAGGACTCCAGCTAAGCAAGTTGGCGGGGGTTTTGTCACAACTGATCAGCTAAGGCATGAAGAAGCTCAAAGATAACAGGTCAGCCAGCCAGCGTAAGGCAGAAGATTGCCATAAGCATTTTTAGCATGGTTAGCTGTCTCCACCACATGTGCTGAACACCAGCTGTTGATAACCCAGGAGCAGCTAGGAGGAAGGAGGCTGAAGACCTCAGAACAAAACCTGCCTTTGGCGCAAGCAGGAACAGAGATTGACATTTAATCTGCTTGATGCTGGATCTGTGAATGAGATGGAAAAGTAAACTGCATCCAAGTACTTTCCCACTTTCTCCAACCCAGTCCACAGTAACCTGAGGTCTGTGATACAGAAACATTCTGCTAGATATGGGTTCATAAGTGATATAGGTATGTACAAACCTTAGAAGAGGCTAAAATGTGATGTTTAGAGGAATTTATCTATATAATGGAATATTAAGAGAATCATCAATTAATATTAGGAGAATAACCATAGTCATTGTTTTCAATTCCTATTATAATTTATCTCTTGAGGGTTTAGACAGAACAGCTGGTAATTACAAACAAATACTCAAAAAATTTCTTTTGACTTCCAAGCAAAATATTAAATATGAGTAAGGTATATATTTCCTTTGATATTGATGTACTGAATCTTACAGGCTATTAACTAAAGCCCTTTGGGAAATACTTTACCTAATGCTGTTATTGTTTTAGTCTGTTCTTATTGTTTTATTCTGTTTAAATAAACTTGGATGTTTAATTATATCTATATCACTTAAGTTCCTCCTAACTAGTTGTCCACATTTGATACCATTGTAGCTATCTTCTAATCCACTAACTTGAGGGTAGATCTGTTGATTAAAGGTGAAGACTGCTATAAAAGAAAATCTTCTCTGTTGTCTTGAGAATGCTTAATAGCTGTTATGTTCCCTTGTCACACTGAATTGAGTTTGGGCAACCAGGATTGGGCTAGTTGTCAAGAGGTCTGATTTCTTGCAGCTTTATGAACACGAGCAAATCATTTTAGCTCTTTGGGTTTCAGTTTCCTTATCTTTTGAATATAGTTTCTTCCTGAGGCTGCTGTACGTGATTTTATAGGTCAGTGATATCTGACTTAAGTTTCAGGTGTTGGACACTAGATGGTGATGTTGTGTTGCAATTTGAAGCGGTCTTCCTCATCGTAGCCAAGATCGACACTCAGGCTTCATATTTGCTCAGCTTTTAATAAATACGGTATATGATTAATGAAACTCTATCCATGAAACATATGTAATTGATCGTGGAAATAACACAAATGGAAGAAGAAACCAAAAATAACTCTAGCTCTTTTTTTTCATCCAACTTATATGTTAGGCAATTTATAAATCTATTGAGGCTTTATCGGCAGGCCTGAGCTCCTGATGCCCGCTTCCTGTTTCTCACTTCTCTTATTAATCCTCTTGGATTCCTAAAACTACTCACTTCAGAAGCACTTATGAGATTTTAGGCTGCCTGTTGAGATGCCAGAAATATACAAATGAATGTAGTTTTTGTTCAGAGAAAACTCTTTATAAGTATATTTCCTCATCCTAAGTCAAACAGGCTGAGAACAGTTCTCTCAGAAGCCTCTTCATGGATGATTTCCTGCTTGTTTACAGAATCAGCAGTAGAAGGAGAATGGGTTTACTAAAGTGGTGGCTGCCTTTCTCATTCTTCCTGGGAGTGAATTCTTTTGAGCTCAAAGCACAGAAGGATGTGAGAATTCTTAGAACTCCCTTTTTTGGGTCCTGTGTTTCCTGACTCTGAGTCTGCAGATTTTCCTGATGCTTTTAGGCTGGGTGATGGCAATCACATTTTGTGGATGTGGCAATCACATAGTGGATACTCTACTATGGTTCTCTCATAGCTACTCACAGAGCCACTCTGCTGTAGCACAACTTACTCATGAAAGGAAATGCCAGATTAAACCCTTGCCACCCTGGGCCTGGGTCCTGCAAACATGGAATAGGTATGTGGGGGAAGGAATGAGTTCATTTTGAACGATTTAACACATTTTTAATATAATTATACCCCATTAAAATAATGTAGCTTTTCCACACAGTGGCATACTCCTTTACTGACAGGAATGAGTAATTGGAAATAGGGGAAGGCCTTTCACTGGCGATCCTGTGTGCTGTCTCAGTAAGATAGCTGTACCAGACGGGGCTGGGGCAGCGGTATCACTCCAGTAGGGACTGCTCCCTCAGGCACGGTTGTCCTGATTTATGAAACTGGCAGTTGTCCTGGTTCTTATGATAGGTTGGGTCATCGTATTACATGACCTAATCCTGAATCTCAACCAGAGTGAGTAAATCTGTGCTATCTTTTGGCTAGATGACACAATCAATTGTCACTTTGCTTTTCTTTGACTTACATACTTGAACACCCAGAACTATAATTCATTTGAGGCTTAAAAAAGAAAAATGGTTTTAAATTTGAAATGTTTCACTCCCAGCAGATAAGGCTGAAGGAAAATTAACTTGACTCTCATAGTCCAGTAATTTAAGGCAAAGAGCAAAAAGGTTCCTTTATACAGTCCAGAAACATCTACCTTATGGGACATTTTAATTCCTTGGTCTAAGGAACCTAAGGCAGAGATAGGCTCCCGGAGGACCTGAGACTCAGAATTTACAAATTAAATTCTTACATTTTCCCCCATTCATTCAGCAGGAGAAGCAATACAGCTAAAGAATGCAAAGAAACAAAAAACTTTGAGACAAATGCAAAGGGAACTTGCAGTTAATTTTATATAGTCAGAAGAATGGACTCACAGGAGGAACACAAAGACCATTTTTTAATGAATTGAGCCTGTACTTGAGTGATAGCAACGAGATAAATATAATGTGGAACTTGGCATGAATGAATAGAAATCCTCACAGCTACTAAAACCATGTCTCTCTTAGTTTCATTGTGTAGTTACAACAGAGCAGTTTAAAAGACTAGAATAAATGTGACCTGAACATTTGTCTGTCTTAGGTTTTATGAGTACAATTTGAACTAAACTGTGCCAAATCAGTAAAGAAAACTATGAAAATAAATACGTAATAGTCTAGCATCGTACTTAAAATGTAATATAGCTCACTAACCAAATAGATCCCGGATTTAAAATACATTTCAAATATTATTTAGGGCATTTTGGGATCATTTTTTTTTCCCAGGTACAGCAGATAATGGCAAATTCAGTAGGACTTGGTAAGACAATTTCATCAGAAGCAATAAACAGGCAGAGTGAAAACTGATTATATTCTGATTTATGTAGTTCATTCATGTTCTGGGCTGTTTGTTCTGGCAAATGTACATTCCCTGATTCAAAAATTTCTATAAAGGTGATTTGGTTCAAAAAAAAAAAAGGTTTTATGTCTAGGGACCATACAGATTTTAATCATCTTTGTGCTCTGTTCTGTGTCTTCTTTGTGAGGCTTTTCCACTCTTCAGTACTATTGTTTCTCAAGGATGATTTTTATCAAGAAAAATATGCAGAGAGTAGAAGAAGATTTAAATCTTAGTCGAGGTTTATTTTCATTTATTATTATTTTTTAATTTAAGCTGGCTGTATGAAATTAAAAAAAAAAAAACAAATGTGATATTTGAGATGTATGAATAAAATAGGCGTGGGTCCCTAACACATGAGCAATCATTATGGTGAGGAGTGAGATTCTGTTCACTCACTGCAAGAAGGGGATGCTTTCATAATGTCTCTATGTGGTGGAGGAGAGGACTGGAGTGAAAGCTGGGATCAGGTGTCATGGGGACATCGGTGATCACTCCTTCAACAATTAGGATTCTGAGTTGTCACTGCTCAATCTAAGGCTCAAAACAGCAGTGAAAAAGTGGACCACGTAGGGGAAGCCAAACACTGAATGACTGATTGTGTGAAGAATGAATGTCGTGGTGGTATGCAGCATACTTTATTTTATTTTCAACTTTTTCAGTTTTTGTAGAGATGGCGTCTCACTTTGTTGCCCAGGCTGGTCTCAAACTCCTGGGCTCAAACAATTCTCCCACCTCAGCCTCCCAAAATACTGGGATTACAGGTGTGAACCACTGTGCCTGACCAGTGTAGTGTACTTTAGAATATACAAAATAGGAGAAAGAATAGGACAGCGTTAGCCCAGTGAGGAGCCAGATGGGCAGGAGATGTGTTTTTGGCTAAGGAAACAAAGCCTGTGGAGACAGAAACCAAGAGGGAGAGTGGTACGTGATTGGGCTGGTGAGGCCAGTCCAGTACTTACAGTCCATATTGAAAATATTAGTCTCTAGTCTAAGAATAATGGGAACTCTTAGACGTGTTTCACATGACCATTGCTCTAACCACTGACCTATGGAATCACTTAAAAGTATTTTAAATAGAGGGTTGTCATCAGTTTTGCCTCTATAGTAATATTCTGATTACGCTGTTTTATAGTCAAACATTATGAAATTTTTTTGCTATTTCTAAATTCCAGAAGTAAAGTCTCATTATAATTCTTATACAATGGCACAAATTCATTCAAGGTGGGAACTGACTTTATTACCTAATCTGGAGAAGGCCATTAGACTTTCACATGGAGACAGAAATTTGTGTTATGGTAACTAACATTGTAAAAAGATGGTAAATTTATAAAGAATTGCTTGTTAAAAGAAGCTCTTTTCTTCAAATTCTGTAAAAGAAGCTTTTAAAAAGTAACCTTTCTAGTGTT
Source organism: Piliocolobus tephrosceles (assembly GCF_002776525.5). Taxonomy (NCBI): domain Eukaryota; kingdom Metazoa; phylum Chordata; class Mammalia; order Primates; family Cercopithecidae; genus Piliocolobus; species Piliocolobus tephrosceles. Next base: position 81,342,250 of record NC_045438.1, on the reverse strand, counting down.
TTAATATTTATTCTGGAAAGTTTAAATGTATTTTTGATAGGATAATAATGTACTCATTTGACCAACTCTTCTAATTTCCAGCACTGTAATTTTTCTCATATGCTTTGTTTAATCTTAAAAATCCAATAAGCAATATAAAAACAGAGATATAAAGACTCATTACACTATATGGACCCACCAGAAAGTCAATAAGCAATCGGCTTACTGAGCCCTCTGAGATATGATATTTTTAAGTGCAGTAATGTGAATGGTGAAAATTAATTGAAGGTTAGATCAGTTTAATTCTGGTTTGTATGGATACTGTACAGAACAGATATTGCCATTGTTGTCATCACTTCAGTCTCTAAAGTAAGAATTCCATCATTTGCCAGAATTACCAAAATCAGGATGTTTCTATGTATATATGTGTGTGCATGTGTACATATATGAGCATAGGTATACTACCACACACAGCTGTGCAAGAGATACCATATTATTCTTCTGTGTTATTCTATATTTTTCTGTATTATTTTTCTGTTATCCCGAGTGCCCACCACACCAGGGTGGCAGGGAATTTAGTATCCTTCATTACTAGGTCTCCTTCCTGGGAAGATGGATACAAAAGCCCAGAATTTTATTATGTTGGTGCAAAAGTAACTGCAGTTTTTTGCCATTAAAGCAATGGCAAAAATAGCAATTACTTTTGTACCAACCTAATATATGCAGTAGTATGTTCACAGACAGCCCTCTTGTTTTCAGGACACATTGGTCACACTGATGTCATTATGGTTCTCAAAAATGGTGATTCTGCTTGTTCCAGGCCAAACTTGGTTCCGGAAATACTTGCTGAGCCTGAGAACTCCAAACCAGCTTCACTTGGGGCACCACAAAGCAATTGCTTTCTGTGGTCCTGAGATGTTCCTGGGACACACTGGGGAGAAAGACACAGGCCTTGCTATTCTCCACTTTCTACCTGACCTTTAAAAGTCTTTGAGAAAGTCCTTTGTGAATTTAAGCAGTTGAAACCAAAGCTAGAGAGTGGTCCAGGGATGTTTTTAGTCAACTTTTGCTTTCAGCCCCAAAACACAGGACACAAAAGGGCATTCTCTGATTGCGAGAAAGACAAACACAGTAAGAATTAACTGAAAAATGTCAAAGATTATCCAACCTACACGTGCTCATTTTTGCAAGAGAGAGACATATAATAATAATTAAAGGAATGATGAAAATTATAGCAGGTAGGAAAACCCAGCACCTGCATGCTTTCCATAGGCCAGCCCACAATGACACTGAGAGATTTACAGGTGCTATCTCATTTTCTCCTCATGGCCCCGTAAGGCAGGCACTATTGTCCTTACCTTAAAGGTAAGGAAATTGTAGATTTGAAAGGTTAAGTAGCTTATTCAAGGTCCTACAGGTCCTATGTGGGGGGCTGGAATTGGTCAGTGTCTGGGGCTCCGCCCTCAACCCTATGCTCAGCTTTTGCGTCTCTCATAGGAATCGCTCTTAAAGCTTTTCACTAAGATAGACGTCCATCTGTCTGCTCCAAAGCAACAGGAGAAAACTTAAGGAGCATGCTCTTTTTTTACCACCAAAGTTCTTTTGGTGCAAATTTCCAGTAGATTGCACATCTCATGAGGGTCTGTTAAAGGTGGTCAGAATCCAACGTGGAATTCAGAATAAAATTGATTTAAAGACTTGTTTACATAGCTGATATTGAAACATGGACTCTAAGGGAGGTATGTTTTCCAACATGAAACCAAATGTACTATTTTTGCTTTTATCTTCATGTCTACATGTTTTTCCAGTCTAGGTCAGGTTTTTAGCTTTGTGAGGATTTATGTAAGACATTTAATGTCAAGTTTAACATTAGATGACTTAGTTATAAATTTATTTTGTAGATAAAAACACTACTCATAATTTGTAATTTTTCTCTTTAGGCTAATGAATGAGAAAACAAGCTGTAGCCTAAATCTACCAATGTCAATAAAAACTAATTTACTAGCCTTCTGCTTTGCTACCTCAAGTACTTTTCAAAGCTTTCAAATTATACTGAATTTAATATACATACATATAAATGTACATACATATATATGCATATATATATATAAATGGGTATATATGTTTGCTTTCATTGGCATGATTCAATATATACATGATATCATTATTAATTTCAGTGATACATTATCTAATAGCTTTGACTATTTATGACCCACACCATTTGAATGGGTGTTAAGAATATTTTGATGAAATATACTGTACACCCTGAAAGTGATCTTGTGTCCTGTTGTGGGATAGGCATCTATGACAGGCTGGAATCAGCTTGGGATTTTTGTTAGGCACTCTACCTGTAGACCAGCAAAAATCCTGACCAACTACCAGAAGAGGCTTGCTTTCTTTTTATTTTTTTATTTTTATTTTTTTTTGGGACGGAGTCTCGCTCTGTCGCGGGGGCTGGAGTGCAGTGGCGGATCTCAGCTCACTGCAAGCTCCGCCTCGCGGGTTCACGCCATTCCCCTGCCTCAGCCTCCCGAGTAGCTGGGACTACAGGCGCCCACCACGTCGCCCGGCTAGTTTTTTGTATTTTTTAGTAGAGACGGGGTTTCACAGTGTTAGCCAGGATGGTCTTGATCTCCTGACCTCGTGATCCGCCCGTCTCGGCCTCCCAAAGTGCTGGGATTACAGGCTTGAGCCACCGCGCCCGGCCTGAGAAGGGGCTTTCATTCACTCTCTCATCCTGGTGTTGATGGCAGCTGCCGGCCATGTGGAGCGGTCACTGCCATCAAGTTGGTTGCAGCGGGGGAGGAGTGGGCAGTGGCAGCAGGGGTGGCTGCAGGAGCAGCAATGGCGGTGGTTGGTCCCCTGTGCCCCACATCCCCGATGCAGCTGATTGAGCCGCACCTACCCTCGCACAGTGGGGCGGGACTTACTCCCAGGCCTGGACCCTCCACTGCTCTGACCCCTGGCCCCGTGTTACTGCTCGGCCCTGTGTTGCTGCTCTCCCGCGCTGCCGCTGCGGAGAGGGTGCAGGGAGGAGGCAGAGTTGGGCTTAGGGTGGTGCTGTGCTCCATGGAGCCGGCGGGAGCCCGGGGACAAGCACCAGTGAAAGCCATCCCCCAGGAGCCCACTGCCCTGGAAGCCGCTGCAATGGGGCCAGGCCGAGCCACTTACCAGCGCGGGAGCAGCGAAGTCAGGCATGGAGGGGCCGGCAGAGAGGGGCCAAGAGAGGACCTGGAGCTCCTGCCCCAGGCTGGAGGAGGTATAGCCAGGACTGCCTGCATGCTCCACTGAGCTGATGGGAGTTCTCCCTTCCCAGGCACAGGACCCGGACGTCTCTGCAGTCTGCACCCATGAGTGCCTGGGAAGGTCCCCCTTTCCCCTGCAGGCTCGGGAGTGTCTTCTCCCGCCACCTGGCCTCTCCCTCAGCCTGGTGCCCTATCCAATCTCAGAGTGGGGTTGGGGCTGAGCCAAGTCACTGCCACAGCCTGCCTGGGTGTGCACAGACGTGGTGCAGGGCTGACATACCAACACCATGCTGCCTTGGCCCACTCCAGGCTTTAGGCATAGACGAGAGTGGGAGGAACCCAAGGGCGGTGTAAGGGTAGCTACCTGCTGGCCTGCAGGTTCCCCTTGGTGTGAGCAGCCTGGGCACCATGGACAGTGGCAGAAGGCAGACAGCCTTCTGGGCAAAGGGGGTGGGTCCCTGGTGAGGCACCACCTTCACGCCAGAGAGGGCCTGAAGGCTGGACGCTGGGGTGCCAGTTCCACGGACTGGAGTGGGAACTTGCGGTACTTTTCCTGGCCAGCCCATGGCTGCCCATGGACAAATCTGTGCACTTCCTTCCTCTGAGTCCCATAAAACCCTGGAGTCAGCTAGACTCAGAGGAAGGAAAGCTGAGGAGACTATGGGACAACCAGCTGTAGAGAGCAACTACCCTCTCTGCTGCGAGCTGGACACTTGTCAGGGCGACCTGCCTAGCAGAGAGGAGCTACCCTCTCTGCTGGGAGCTGAACACTTGTTGGGATGCCCTGGCTGCAGAGAGGAGCTGCCCACTGCGGTTCTCCTCTGAGTTGTCCTACTGTTCAATTAAGCTCTTGTTCATCTTGCTCACCCTCTACTTGTCTGCATACCTCATTTTTTCTGGTAGCAGGACAAGAACTGGGACCTGCTGACTGGCAAGGCTAAAAGAGCTATAATACAAACAGGGCTGAAACATGCCCCTTGTTCTCCACGTTACAGGCAAAGAGGAGAGAAGAACTGTGTCTCTTTAAGGATAATGAAAAAGGTATAAAAAGCTCTCTTTAGGAGCTCTCAGAGCCAGGGCTGTGATGCCCTCTTTGAGGCCCTGCAGTTCCTGGCATCTCCAAGCTTCTAAGCACCACTGTATTCCCTGCTACCAGCCTGCTGCCAGCCAGGGAAGCTGGTTACAGTGTGCCTGGTCTAGCCACAGCCTTGCAGAGAGCTGGCGCTTGTGATGGTACATGGAGCTGCCCAACCCGCGGCAGTAGATGGTGCATCTGACTATGCGCAGTGACTGGACCCCATGCTGGCTCATATACCCCTTGCCACTCCACGCCTGGCTTGCCCTTGGCAGGTGTGGGATTCAGGTCAGTAGCATGAACCTAGCACAGCCTGCTAGGCTGAGTGGGTGGAATGAGCCCAGTAGGCCTGAGCAAAAGTCAGGCAAAGGTGCCACTGGCCACACAGGTTTCTGGCCAGAAAAGCAACACCGCAGGGATCCTGTAACAATGTGAGGGAGTCACCAGGGGAACACTTACTTCCCTCAATTGTGTTGTTGAAATGAGAGGGCAAAAGGAATTCCAAGCCCTAGGATGGGGAAGATTCCAACCATTGGACAGCTACCTAAACATTCTTCTGTTACAGAGTCAGCTCTGATTGTCTTAGATTTTTGAGGAAATTCCTTTTGCCTCATTAAACTGAGGATGGTTTGTATACACGTTATTCCAGATAGACTAAATCCCAAGTCTATGAAGAGAAATCAGCTATGTTTGCGAAGTAGCTCTGTGGGCAGTGAGGTAGCTCATTACCTCTATGAGAATGTGGTTGTGCAGCATCAACCTCTACAGATATGTGAATGTGATATTCTTGATGATGTTTAGCTCCTTGTTGATCCAATGACCCCTTTTAATAAGCAACGATGGTATTAGGTTGATGCAAAAGTAATTGTGTCTTTTGCCGTTGAAAGTAACGGCAAAGCCTGGGCGCGGTGGCTCATGCCTGTAATCCCAGCACTATGGAAACCCGAGACAGGTAGATCATGAGGTCAGGAGATTGAGACCATCCTGGCTAACACGGTGAAACCCCATCTCTACTAAAAATACAAAAAAAAAAAAAAAAAAAAAAAAATTAGCCAGGCGTTGTGGTGGGTGCCTGTAGTCCCAGCTACTCCGGAGGCTGGGGGAGGAGAATGGCGTGAATCCAGGAGGCGGAGCTTGGCGGGGGGTGGAAATGGTGCCACGGCACTCCAGCCTGGCGACTGAGTGAGACTCTGTCTCAAAAAAAAAAGTAATGGCAAAAACTGAAATTACTTTTGCACCAACCTAATACCTAAAATGGTGTGATGTTTGTCTTGCATAATTTTGAAAATGACCCTTTTTCATGCTATTGAATTATAACCCTCAAATGTCCTTGACATTTACATGCATTCCTATGGCTCTTAAACAGACTCAGGGTTTAGAAATGTAAAGTATTTCTGCTGCTTCTGATAAAACTTTTCACAAGTCTTCTAAGCAGAAAGTCCTTCCGGTTTGGTGATCCACAGGAGGAATTTGCTTGAATTATTTCCTCCCCTGTTTCTTTTCCTAATATTTTGTAATACAAGTTCTAACATGAAATTAAAATTCTTTTATAATTTCATTATCTAGAAAGTGATTTTGCAGTCTGCTGAGAATCCGATGTTGAAGTACAGCACAGTGTACAAAATAATTCTTGTTTTAATACATTACTATGGCTCTCAAAGGAGCCTCCACTTGGCTCAGTTCATCATTAGTTTCTATATTACTCAGGTTTCCAAGTCTTTAATACAAAATGAAAATTAAACAATATTCATTTTGCCAGGGCAGTTCATAGAGAAATTGGTTTTAAAGACCTTATATTTTCCAATTAGAAAGGCTCTTGTAACCATGTCTAGTTTTCCTAGTTGTTTAGAACCTAAACACTAGAAGCCAGAAAACCTTCAGAGAATGGACTCAGAGCCCCCGAGCCCCCATTGCAATACACACCATTACTACTGATGGGCACTAGTTAAAACCTTATGAAACCACTAAGCATATTGCAGGAAACCAAATTCAAACAATATACACCCCCAGTGAGTTCTTCAGGAGATCCAAAGAAACATTTTTAGCTCGTACGTAAATTAAAAAATGAGTATTTTTAACTACTAGTAATTATGCTATTTTGGCTTATTTAGATTAGGCCATTTTTGTATTCAAATATCATAAAGCCACATGGCATGGTGAAAAGGCATGAACTTTGCAGCTTTAAAAATATTGGACTGAATTCTGTTCTGTAGCTTAGAGGAACAAATTAAATTAGCCACTTTAGGCCTCAGTTTACTCATTTGTAAATAAGAGATAATTGTATTGCCTCATAGGGTTGTTATGAGTATGAGATAAAACATAAATGAATACCTAGCATATAAGTTGGCATACAGCAGGCTTCTATTAAATTTTCCTTTCTTTTCCTTTTACCTATCAATTATTTAAAAATGGAACTGGGTAGAAAAGCATGAAAGTAGAGCCTCCTGAATTTTGCTGCTGAAAGTCAGGCTCAGATACGTGGATCAGGCTTTATAAAATCTCACCAAGCCCCCAGCATTGATATTTCTATAGCATTAACAAAAGAGAAAAATGAGATTTTTTTTCTTCCTCTGGCCTATTATTTTTTTATTCTTTTTTTGTTCACTCACTTACAGTGTATTTAAGTGGAAATCACTTCAAGCCCTTGGACCACCCTCCGAAAGCTTTGCTAAATCTCACATTTTTTGGTTTCACTCCAGATACAGTACTGTGTCCCCTACCTTTGAAGTCTTTGAAGTGTCCACATTGTAGGCTGAACCTGTAGTGAAGCCCAAACTGGTGGTTTTGACTGCACAAACCCATGTAAAGCTGGGACAGGTGGATTTGAAGCCTGATATGAGAAGGGGTGGTGTTCGCTTCCCTTTCTTGACCCCCACCTCTCTCCACTCTTAGTCTCTTCAAACACTCCTGCTATAGTCACAGACATATCAAAGACCACTGTACTATGGCTGCAGTGACACTGAGGCTGGAAGTGACTGCTTTACCCGACCATATCTGTTCACTGCCTTAGGGAGTGAACTGAAGCGAGAAGTACATCATCAGGTGTTTTATCGCAGCTGATGACCTCATGTTTCTTTACTTGGGAAAGATTTGAATCAGAAGTAAAGGATGGCATAAGACATTTGGAATGTGGACTATATATTGCAAATTATTATAAAATATTATTATAAATTATGTAATAAATATAAATGTGATTTATATTTTTATAGTTCTGCAATATATATGCATATCTTTCAATTTTATCTTGTATCATTTTTCAGTTTTTAAAATAAATATGAATGGTATCATACTATACAATTTTTTTTTAGTTCAGAAGTAATAGGTTAGTGAAGTTAAGAGCTAGACTGCATTGGAATACTTCTTTGCCACTAACTAGCTGTATGACCTCAGGTAAATCACTTACTCTTTCTGTGCCTCAGTTTCCTCCTCTATTAATGAGATTATAATAATACCAATCTCTCAGGCTTGCTACTATTGTGACTTGTGCTTAATATTAAATATTAATATGAATACAATTAAATATTACATAAAGCAACTAATACATATAAGTCACTTAGAACAACACAAGGCTTTGTGTTACAAATTCATTGTAAGCACTATGTATTTGCTCTTATTGTTAACATTATGCTTAACTGCTATATCATATATTATTGTCTAAATATGCCGTGATATATTTATCTATTCTCCTATTGATGGGTATTTACTTCTTCCAATGAGAAGTATAAAAAGAAAATGAACATTTTTGTGTGCCATGCCTGAATATGATATGCAAAAATATCTGAAGATGAACACTCAGAAGAGGAATTCCTGGCTTACAGGGTATGAACACCAACAGATTTACTTGTTACTGCCAAATGGCTCTCCAAACAGTCAGGCTAATTCACGCTCCTAATGTCAGTGCATGAGAATTTCCACTGCTCTACATCCTTGCCAACTGTAACATTTTTACCAATCTGGTGGGTGTGAAATGGGAATGAATGGCATCTCATTGTTTACATTTTATTATCAATTGGGCTGAGAGCCTTTTTCAAGTGTTTATTGGCCATTTGTGATTCCTCCTCAGTTTCCATCCATCCCTTGCCCATTTTTTTTTATTGAATTTTCTTTTCCTTATTGATTTGAAGGAGTTCTTTAAATATTTTTAGATACTAATTGTCTATTCGTTTTATTGATGTAACAGACAGTTCCAAGTCTGTGAGTTGTCTTTTAACTTTGATTATACTATCTTTTTGTGAAAAAATTTAAATCTTATAATTAGTTCAATGCATCAGTTGTTTCCTTTATAGGTTGAGCTTTTTTGCAACTTGTCTAGAAAATTCTGCCCTCACTCAAGTTGGTAAAGGCATATGTCTACATTTTTTATGAAAATTATAGGAGTTTTGGTTTTTATGCATAGATCTTTAGTTCAGCTGGAATTTGTTATTTATGATGTGAAGTGTGCTTCTATTTTTTCCATATTGATAACCAATTATCTCAACAAAAGTTTTGAGTGCTCTATTTTAATTTTTTCATAGATTTATAACACCCATTCTGTCATGTATAAGGTAGCCATATATGCAAAGAGTTCTTTCTGGGCTTCCTATTCTGTTTGATTCATCAATGTGTTTATCTTGCATCAATAGCATATTGCAAAATAGCTTTAAAATACATCTTAATATCTGTTATGGTTTTTTTTCACTTTGTTTCTTTTAAAAGTAAACTACTTTTGACATTTTGCTCTTTTGTGTCAAATTCCATGAAAAACTCTGTTGGCATTGTAAGCTGAATACACTGGTGATACAGATGAATTTGGAGAAACTGATATCTTTCTATATGCCTTCTAATCTACTAGCATGACTTAGTGCTCTATTTAGATCACATTTTATGTCCTTCACTTATATTTTCCTCATATTTTATATTTTTATCCATAAAACTGTTGAATCTTATTTCTTAGGTGCATTATGAAGAAGCTAAAGATTTTGCTTGCTATTTTAAATGGAAGGTTGTATTTTTTTCATTTATAATTTGTATTTTGTGTATATGGGTATATAGAAGTGCTCTATTCTTTTAAAGCCCTAATCATTAGTTTGTAAGTCTCCTTCAATTTTCTGCATAGGTAAGCAGTTTTATTTTTTTCATTCAGCCTTTATGTTTTTTATTTTTCTTGTCTTATTGCATCATCTATAATATATAATGCAATGTTGAATGGAAACTATAATAGAAGGCTTTTGTGTCCTTTACCTGATGTCAGTATTATGCAGTCACAGGCTGCTGATTGCTGCAGGTTTATTTTATCTTTTAAGCTCAGTAATTTTTATTCTGGTAAAAAACACATAACACATCTTTCTTAACCATATTTAAGTATACGGGAGCTGTGGGTTTTGATTGATGCCTTTGGTGAGGTCAAGAAAATTTCCTAGAACAGCACTATATTTTCTAACAATTTATTTTAAATCATTTGTCTTGAATTTTGTTGAACTTGTTTTTGCATATGCTGAGCTAATCATTTAGTTTTTTCTATTTTAATTTGTCATCATAATATTTTCCATTAATGGCTCATTTTTTATACAAACTATCTTTGCATTCCTGGATAAACAAAACATGGGTATGGATGAAGAGGTAGGGGATGGGATATGTAAATGTCTCAGAGAAGAGCTGACCAAGAAGAGAGGTCAGCAAGTATGAAGCTATTGAGTTAGCAGGATGTTTGGTCTACTTGGAAGATGGCTGAGTAGCATGGTCTGAGGAGAGAACTATTCCATCTAGGACATCCCTGGTGGCAAATTATCCAGACTAAGAATTCAGTGCATATCAGGGCAATGTGCTCCTTGAACATCTCCGTTTATCTTCTACCCGAATTCTTCTATTGATTCAGACCACATATGTTACCCTCTTTTGCTCTTTGGAAGCAGAACTAAACTTTGTGCTCTAACTCATAAAGCTACATCTCTGTGGGCTGACATTATCCTATGACAAAAGTCTATAAGTCACTTCTGGACCTTTTTGACCAGCATCTGAACCTGACCTATATAGATAGTGGTGACTGAACAGAAAGTATGCGTGAGCCACACTGGACTATTTCCTGGATCTGTGCTGCTAAATACTATCTTTTATAAGAGATTGGAAGAACACTGGAAAAATCTCCAAAATTTGCTAAGTTGATCCTGACTATTGTGAGACGCAGGAGGAGAAGATATCAATCTATTTCAAGTGAGTCAAATTAATAGAGATACTATATTTTTCTGGACTTTGTTCAAAAGTAAGATGTCCTAGAAGTCTAAGCATAGTAAACACACTCCTTGTGTACTTTGGATGTAAGGTTTAGTACTAAAACTGGAAGGCAAAGAATTGGAAATACTGAGTGGGACACATGTAATACATTTTAAAAAGGCTAGAGGGGGAAAACACTAGAACTCTGTCTCACCTATGTGTGGGGCCAAAGGCAGAACAATCTCTATATGCCTTTTGGGACAGATAAACCCATCCATCAAGCTGCATCTGGTGCACAGACTGAGGCCTTGACACCTATGTGCTGAAGGATTTATTGGCTTTGTTCAGGGACTCATAAACCTACTTCTTGGTTTTTCTCTGGCTCCTTGTCCATGCTGTACTTTGAGTTACTAAGCCTATTGGTTATGCTGGTTGGTGTTTCAGTCCTCTGTTTTGTGAAGAAACAGTACTACACTTTTTATGCCTTTGAGGATCTCAGAGACTTAGGCAACTCCTTAGCAAAGAAATCTTCACACTTGCCAACAGATGACACAATGGCAAAGCAAGGGGATTATATTTTTCTCTCTTACCTTTGTGTTATCTCTCCGTTTTTACACTTTGCACTAGCACATAGTTTGGCCTGCCAGTTTGATGGCATTTTTTTTTTTCTTTTCTTTTAGGTTTTTCTTTGGAATTTGTGACTGGCTGCTTGCTTATGAGTATGGACATGTGACCCAAACACTCCTCCATCACCGCTCTGTGGACTCGGGTAGCTTACAGCTCAGACACATCCACCTTTGTCATTTGACATCTTAGTTTTGCTCTTCCCTGAGACTACCAATCATATGTTTACATGGGCAGGTGAGGTAAATTATTTTTGTTCCAAAAGAACTATTTGCCTGAAAAAGCACTTATCTTGAGATTTCTTTAAATGTTAAACTCTCCAGATGTATCTCTAATCAATTCTATTTGTGAAAATTCTATTTAGATATTCAGTAGCTGTGGTGTGGTATGAATTAGCACATGTGCCTATTGCAAGTTACAATACTAGATGTAAAACATATTTGAAATGAATTGTTATCATTTTGAAACTGTTCAAATTGATGTAGTATTTTAAAATGATAAGCTGTCCTGTGCTGCACTGAAAATCCCTTGAAAGGTATGTGGGGAACGTGCTAGTGGAGGCAGAAAGATGTCTGGTTTTAAAACAATAGTAACAATAGGTACATATTTGAACTTTAATGATTCCAAGTAATTTTCTTATAATGTTTCTTATAATTCTCATGTTAACTTTGTAGTATTTTTACACTGTGGAGAATCAGGATAGTGTAGTGAATAAAAGCTTGTGTCTTGGATCCAGACTGGGTTTTAACTCTGGGCTCTGTTACTTAACTAAATGTGTGAGCTTGGGCAAGTATTTAACCTCTCTGTGTCTTGTATTTCTTATTGGCAAAACGGGTACTTACCTTTACTGATGATTAAATACATTAAAATATCTAAAACTCTCAGAACAGTTCCTGGCACATGATAAATACTCAATAAATGTTAGTGCTGATTATCTCTTACAGAGGTAAACATTTTTACAGATGCATAAACTGAGGTACTGAGGCACAGAGTGGCTAAGATGACTTATCTGAGATTAACATAAGTATAAGAGCTAGAATTTAACCCTGGAAGAGTGACCCAACACAGATGTCTTTTCACCAGTACTCATACAAGGAAATATTCCTTGTTGCAGGAGGAGCCAGCCAATATATTTTATTAAATACATTAATTCTGTAAATGTGCAGGTGGTATTACCCATTATTCTCTGAATGTACTAGAAATTGCAAGAATAAATTCTGGCTAAAGTTTATCTTCAGACAGAGTTAGCTTTATTTGTAAATGCCAAATCATTTCTTGTAACTTGTTTACGTTCTTTTCTGGAGGAGAGGGCATCACTGTTTTGACAAGATCAATTAAACTAAAAACGTATATGGACGTAAGGGTAACAAGGACTCCAAAGACCAAATGTGTAACTTGGAGTCCCTGCTCTCTACCAGCATTTTAAAGCCCCTGTCTTCTTTTCCTTCACTGCCTGGACTCTCTTGTATCAATATCTCTAAGGTTCTCTGTCCTTAATTTTTTCCTGTCCCAGCATTTAATAACCTATACCTATATCATACTACAAATAATGAGGAAGACAACGAGTACTTGTTTATAGAAGTTATGACTGTAAATCACCAAATAGTGAATACGTTGGACTAAGGAAATTAAATTAAAATAATAATGATGGACTAAGGAAAAAAAAAAGAAATTTAATAGGAGATAAATATCTTAAGTTAGTTTCATGGAGTATTTGGCTAGATTTTGCTTGATGGTAGTTCATATAAAAATACTTTATCATTTTGGGTAATACAAGTTCAAAATGAATCAACAGGCACACTTTTGCTCTAAGAATTTGTATACTTTCGCACTGTGTGAACAGATGTAGGTTTCCCAGGTCAAGCAACGTCAGACATCAGTTGTGCCAGCCACACTCAATGCATCCTGTGTTGCATTTTAGAAGGAGCTTTGAGAACCTGGAGATTTCAGGCACTGATCATTAGGAGGTCATAAAAGTCGTGATTTAAGAGTCTGAAGGATGGTTATTTTGGGAAAAAACAAATGTGGCATGTGCTTCTGTTGGTGTGTTTCCACAGTGTCCCAGTTCACATGATTGGAAGGAGGCCCCCGACAGGATCAGCAAGCAATGAACTTATCTCCTAGGAGAGGCAGCGGTTTTCTGCCGTTGTATGCAGTTTATTTAGTGTGATGGCCGTGGGCCCAGAGAATCAGTCAAAATCAGGAGAAAAATGAAACAATCACAGAAGAACCTTGGTTTCAAATGAAGCAAAGGAAATGTTGGGATTACCAAGAAATATTTTTGTTGAGTGAAAGGATGTTCTGAATTTCTTAACACAATAATCATTTTAATTTAATTATAAGTACATTTTTATATCACACCACTTGGGATGATTTTCAAATTGCCTTGTAATTAAGTAAAGTGACTCAGTTCTTTCAAAGATAAGTTACTTAAGGAATTGCTGAAAATATGGTCCTTGACTAGACACAATATAGGTGAGCAAGAAACAATTCTAGAAGCAATTCAGGGTGAGTATGTATGTGCATGTGTTTATAGATGATAGAGTTGGTTAGTGCTATCTTTTTTTAAACAAATACAAATTGATAGCATCACTTTAATGGGTATGTTAATTTTCTGTTTACAAATGCATTGAAATTTTAAAAAACAAATCTCCAAATTGAGGCATTTATGTTTGTCAACCTTTTCTTATTATAAATAATATTTTTTTCAGCATATGTATGCACACATTCTTATACACGTGTGTAATTATTTCCCTAGTACAGGTTCTCAGAAGTAGAATTGCTGGCTTAATGGAATACATCATTTAAGGTATGTTTCCAGATTCGTTTACCTCAACCCATATTTCTACTAGCATTTAGCAAGAGTACCGTTTCCCCCAGAGTATCAATAGACTTTAAAAATTTTTCCAGTGGATAAGTGTAACATGTTATTTTCTTATTGTTGTAATTATATTTACTTGTGAGAGTCAATATATTTTGTTAGGTTCATTGATTATTTCTATTTATTTTGGCAAATTACTTTTTCTTTTTATAAGAATGTTGCACTTTCAGTTTAGTGTAAAGAACACTGTAGCGGAAAACATTGGTACTTCACCCACATGACCTCAGATTTCTTTCCCAGTTTTTCAGACAATAACTTTGATTATGTTCTTTCTCCCAACAAGAAGTATATTTATCTCTCTGCAGATGCACTGCACAGAGGCTTCCAGAAGTAGATTTACTGTGTGCCTAGCGGGTGGGCAGTGGTGTCTTCAACCAAGGGCTGACTGGCAAGCGCATAGGTATAAACACCAAAGCTCTCTCGGCCCATGCGGGAGGAGACAAATTTGAAGTGGGACTTGCACTGTGTCAGAAGTCTCCCACATGAATGAGCCTAGGTTATCCTCTGCACATATTTGCTTGATATTTTTCCCTTGTCTGGCTTCCTTTCCTTTCTTGTTCTTCTGCCTCAATTCTTGACAATTTTCCTAATTACTTTTATACAAATCCTTGTCTCAGTATCTGAATCTGTGAAATGAAACTTAGGGCCAGGTGTGGTGGCTCACGCCTGTAATCTCAGCACTTTGAGAGGCCGAGGCAGGTGGATCACCCTGAGGTCAGGAGATTGAGACCAGCCTGGCCAACGTGGTGAAACCTCATCTCTACTAAAAATACAAAAAAATTGGCCAAGTGTAATGGTGAGTGCCTGTGATCCCAGTTACTCTGGAGGCTGAGGTGGGAGATTCATTTGAACCCAGGATGGGGAGGTTGCAGTGAGCTGAGATCATGCCACTGCACTCCAGCCTGGGCGACGAGAGTGAAACTCTATCTTAAAACAAATAAAGAAACAAACAAACAAACAAAAAATCCTAAAATCTTAGGACAAACATTTTCTTCATTAAGAATGTTTTCTCTCTGTTGTAATGATTAGAAATATTTGCCACACTTATTTTTTTAAACTTTTAAGTTACGAGTTCAAGTGCAAGTTTGTTACATAGGTAAACTTATGTCATGGGGGTTTGTTGTACAGATCACTTCATCACCCAGGTATTAAGCCTAGTACCCATTATTTATTTTCCTCATCCTCTCCCTCCTCCCACCCTCCACCCTTCGAAAGGCCCCAGTGTGTGTTGTTCCCCTCTATGTGTCCAGATGTTCTCATCATTTAGCCATTTAGCTCCCACTTGTAAGTGAGAACATGCAGTACTTGGTTTTTCTGGGTTAGCTTGCTAAGGATAGGACACGGATGGAGATGGAGGCTGTTATCCTTAATCTCATTTTCTTTTGGAAGCGTTTTACCACATATGCTGTTTTGTTTTATCATATACTGAGGCAAATTAGCATTTTTTTCTTCTATGCACTCTACTTTTGCATATTTCTTAACAATTTATTTCTTTATATAGAATTATTATACATAATATTTCTTTTTATATAAAGAGTTCACCTTTATTTAGTTTTCCATTTAAATTCTTAGATTTATTCTGTTTATGATTTGTTGAGGTTCTTAGATTAAAGAGTTTAGAGTTTTCATCAAATTTGGGAAATTTTCAATATTATTATTTAAAAAAATAGTTTTCTGCCTCCCTCTGTGACTTCAACTATAAACTTTAGACTGCTTCGTATTGTCCCATAGAACCCTGATGCTGAGTTCAGTTTTTTAAGTCTTCTTTTCCCAATTCATAGATTCATTTTGAAGAGTTTCCATTGCCGTGCTTTCAAATTCATTGATCCTTTTTATTGTAGTATCTAATCTGCTAATTATATTCAGTGTATTTTTTATGTCAGATACTATATTTTCCCTCTTTAGAAGTTCCATTTGTGTTTTGTAATATCTTCTATTTATCTCCTCATGATATTCATGTTTTCCTCTATCTTCTCTAACATTTAAAGTGTACATATAGTAGTTTCGACATCCTTGTCTACTAGTGTTATTTTCACTGTGATTTCTGTGTCTGTTTCCATTGATTGACTTTTTTTTTTTTCTGGTTTGGATCATATTTTCCTGCTTCTTCGCATGTCAGGTATCATGCAGAGTGTTATCATTCTTTGAATGCCAGACATCATGAGTTTTGATTGGATGGCATACATTGTGAGTCATATACTATTGCCTGTTGGATTTTATTACATGTGTTTAAATAATGATGTGTTTGTTTTAGTGTGCAGGTAAGTTTTATGGACACAGTTAGATCTTTTTGAGACTATCTTTTAAGCATTGGCAGGGCAAGTCCAGAGCAGCTTTAGTGTGCTGCTAATTTAGCCCATTATTAAGGTAATACTCTCTGAATATTCTAACCAATGACTCATGTCTTATCCCTCTAGTAGTTGGCAGCAAAACGATTCCCAACCCTGTGAAAGCTCTATGTATTAACTACTCCTTTCTGGTGGTTTCTTCCCTATCCTCAGGTAGCTTTTCTCCTACATGTGCAGAGCAGAGCTCAGCCAGTCTTAGAGTAACCCTCATGCATATTGGCAGCATTCGGTCTGTGGACAGATTCCTCCTCTCTGCTACTTTGCCTTACACATTTTAGCTGCCTTGGTCTTTCCAAACTGTAATCTGTGTCTCCTCAACTAAGCAGGGCAACTGAAATCTGTTGTTGTTCCTCCTCTCTGCTCTGTGGCCTGAAAATTCTTTAGGTGGGAAGCCTGTAAAATGACAGGGCTCACTTTATTTGTTTCCCTTCTCTCAGATACCACAGTCTTGTGTTCCCTCTAGATTAGTGTATGAAACCATCATTTCATAGATGTTGTCCGGTTTTCTAGTTGTTTAATGTGGCAAGATGAGTGTGGTCCCTATTACTCCTTCGTTGCTGGAATCAGAAATCTTTGTTTGATGTCATTTGATATCCTTTTCTTCCTTAGTTCTTCATCACCATTTTGACTGCAAACTAGGCAGAGAAATGAAAGGTCAGTTGTTAGTGAGGAGTCAGTCCAAGACAGCAAAGAAGATTATGGAAAGGAAAAGATAGTTTTAAACAAGGGTGGCAGAGGGACTTCCCTAAGTATAACTGTTCTTGGAATTATCTTTGTGCCTCTTTACATTTCTGTGTCCCATTAGCCTACCAGCTGTGCTAATAAAGACCTCCGGGTAATAGCCATCAACCTTGTGAGAAGTAGGAACTGCCATATCCCTCGGGACTTCTTTAAGCGATATTTGAATCTCACAAATAGCCACTTGTGCCATTCTCTCGGCATTCAGCTAACGAGAATTTTTTGTTCTACTCCAAACACTTCATTTTCTGCCTCTCTTCACAGGTAAGAGAAGTTACACATTGAAGAACTGGCTAATGATTCAGTTCCAGATCACTGAACTACCTCAGAGGAAACGTAAAATGCTGCAAAATCATGATTACTTATCCAAAGAGTATATGGGGTTTTACACTTACATTTTTAGTGCCTGGATGAATCTGTTGATATAATCATTACCTTAATCTCTTTCTTTGACTCAGTAAGAAACCGACTGGCATGTTATATATTACGTATATAGCTACCTTGTATGGAAATTTTAAAGACTAATAGTGTGACTTTTAGGATTGACTTACTAGAGAAAATAAATAAACATAAGATAATATTTTCATCTAAATTTAAAAAATAGTTTCATGTGAAGTAAATCATATATACAGAAAAATATATAAACCATAAATACACAGTTTAATAAGTAATAGAAAGAGAACTTGTAAGTTTCCATGACTTAGGTCAAGAAATATAATGCTGCCAAGACCTGAAATGTCTCCTATGCATTCCTTCATTATCACAACTCTCTCTCTCTTCTAAAGGAAATGGCTACTCTGAATTGTGTGATAATCATTTCTGTGCTTTTCTTTGTATTTTACCACCTATGTATGCATGCCTGTACAATATAGTCTATTTTATGTATTTTTGAACTTTATTAAATTAAATCATAGTCTGAATTCTACAGTGTCTTCCTCTTTTACTCAGTATCACATTTGTAAGATCCATTGATATTGTATATAGCCATAGTTTATTCACAAGAGTATTTCCTAATACTGCATTCCAGAATGCCATAGTCATTAATCCACTCTACTGCTAGTAAATATTTAAGTATTTTCAATTTATGGGTGTCCTAAGAACAATGTTAAACTGATCATTTTGGGGCACATGTTCAAAATATTTTCTCTAGGGTAGATACCTAGGAATCAGTGGGCATATAGTATTATCTCATTGTAGTTGTTTGAATGTGTAATTCCCAGGCTTCTAGTGAGGTCAAGCTCCTTTTATATGTTTATTGGCCATTTGGTGCTTTGCTTTTTTGGACATGCCTTTTTGATTATTTTGCTCAGTTTTAAATTGTATATGTATGTGTGTATTTAAAATACACATCTTTGTATGTATTGTAAATGTTTTCTTCCACTCTGTGATTTGCCTTTTTGTTCCCTTTGTGGTGTTTTTGATGAGCAGAAGTTCTTAGTTTACTAGAGTTAAATTTACCAGTCTTGCCCATTATTATCAGGGCTTTTGTGATTTCCTTAGGGAATTTTCTCTACTCTGAAGTCATATAGATATTCTCCTCTATTATCATACCAAAGTTTAGTAGCCTTGCCTTTAATTCTTAGATATTTATTCCACCTGGAACTGATTTGAGTGTATGGTTTAAAATCATGGTTTAATTTAATTTTTGCCCATATGGATATCAAATTGTCCCAATAATATCTGTTTATTTTTATTTTGAGACACAGTCTCATTCTGTTGCCCAGATCTTGGCTCACTGCAATCTCTGCCTCCCAGGTTCAAGCAAATCTCATGCCTCGGCCTCCCAAGTAGCTGGGATTACAGGTGCACACCACCATGCCCAGTTAACTTTTGTATTTTTAGTAGAGATGGGATTTTGCCATGTTGTCCAGGCTGGTCTCAAACTCCTGGCCTTAAGTAATCTGCCCACCTTGGCCTCCCAAATTGCTGGGATTATAGACAGGAGCCACTGAGTCCTACTGATATCTGTTTAAAACAAAGTCTGATCTATTCTCACTGATTGACATTAACACTTCTGTTCTCAAGGAAATGTCCATGCATGTGTAGTCTTTTTCTGGGCTTTCTTTCTTTCAATTTAAAAAATTTGTATTTTTAAATTTTTGTGGGTACATAGTAGGTGCATGTATTTATGGGGTATATGCGATACTTTCATACAGGCATGCAATAAATAATAATCACATGGAAAATGAGATATCTATCCCCTCAAGCATTTATCCTTGTTACAAACAGTCCAATTACATTTAGTTATTTAAAAATGTACAATTAGATTATTATTTGACTATAGTCATTCTGTTGTGCTATCAAATACTAGGTCTTATTTATTCTTTCTTACTGTACATATATTTGTGTGTATGGTTTGAAATCATGGTTTAATTTAATTTTTGAGACACAACCTCAAAAACTAAAAATTATATATAGTACTAAATATATATATAGTACCCATTAACCATCCCCACTCCCCCAACCCCTACTACCTTTCCCAATCTCTGGTAACCATCCTTCTCCTTTCTATCTCCATGATTTTGATTGTTTTTATTTTTAGCACCCACAAATAAGTGAGAACATGGGAAGTGTGTCTTTCTGTGCCTGATGTTTTTCATTTAACATAATGACCTCCAGTTCTATACATGTTTTTTCGAATGACAGGATATCATTCTTTTTTTATGACTGCATAATTCCCCCATGAGTATACATACCACGTTCTCTTTATCCAATGATCTGTTGATGGACATTTAGGATGCTTCCAAATCTTGGCTATTGTGAACAGTGCTGCAGCAAACATGGAGGTAGGTACTGGGCTTTCTGTCTCGTTTCATTTGCCTGGTTTTTCATCTTAGCATCATAATTACACTGCCTTAATTACTAAAGTTCTATAATCAATCTTTATATATGATTTGGATAAGTTTCCAAATTTGTGTTTCTTATTTAATATTGTCTTGATTCTTGGCTCTTTTCAGCATATACAGTTTCAGAGCCATTTCTCCTTTTTTGTAAGGCAAAATTTCTAGAATTTTGATTGGGTTACATTGAATCTAAAGATAAATTTTGAGAAAGTTCACATTTTTATAATATTGATTTTTTTCAACCCTGACAGATAATCTGTTTCCCAATACATTTAGGTATCCTTTAATATTTCTTAATAAAGTTATATCTTTTTCCCCTCAGAGATTTTTATATTTGTGTAACATTGCTGCCTAGTCACTTAGTAGTTTATCTAATTATAAATCATTAAAACATTTTTATTTCTTCAAGAATTGTTTTTCTTCATCTATTGTGATGATTATTATATGATTTTTTTCTTTTACTCTATTAGTGTGGTAAATTGCTTTGATTTTAAAATGTTACATCAACCATGAATTTCCTGAGTAAACTCAACTTGGTCATGATATCTTATCTATTTTCTATAGTGCTGAATTTAATTGGCTACTATTGTGTTTAGGAATTTTGGATCAAAGTTCATGAGTGAGATTGACCTGTACTTTTCTTTTTTATATTGTTCATGTTTGTTTTGTTATCAGGGTAATGTTGGCCTTGTTCAATGACTTGTAAGGTTTTTCTATTTTTCCCCCTATTTTCTGGATGAGATCAGGTAAGATTGGAATAATTGATTTTTGAGTATTTGATAAAAATTGTCAGAGAAGCCATCTTGACTTGGAGTTTTATTTGTGAAAATATTTTTGAGGACTGATTCAATTGCTTTAATAGCTATATAACTGTTGATGTTTTTTCCCCCTTAAGTCTACATCAGTGTATTGGTCAGCTCAGGCTACTATAATAAAATACCACAAACCAGGTAGCTGAAATAAAGAAGTGTATTTCTCACAGCTCTGGAGGCTGGAAAGTCCAAGATCAGGGTGCTGACAAAGTAGGTTTCACTTTTCTCTTGGCTTGTAGGTAGCTGCCATCTTTCTGTGTGCTCACATGCCCTCTTTGTGCACATTCTGAGAGAGGTACACATATATTAAAAATTGTTGTATCTTCATGGTAATATTTTTTTAATGTATGAAGTGGCTTTAATGCTAATAAAACTTTTTATCATGGTATGTATTTTTTCTAGTACTAGTATAGGTATGACAGCTCTTTCAGTGGTGTTTGCATTCTTTAACACTTTCCATCATTTTGCTTTCAAAGTTTCTAAGGTTTTGTGTTTTATTCTTTTTAAAGTATTTCTTTTAAAGAGCATATAGTTGTATTGTGGGATTCTTTTTGCATTCTGAAACCATGGTTTTCACCTGGGCATGTAGACCATTTATATTCCATATAATCGTATTTATCTGTTGGAGTTGAAATACAGCTTTTTTTTTTTTATGTTCTCCCTTTGTCCCATTGTTGATTTTTTTTTTTTTTTGCATTTTGAACTGATTTAAAAAATTTTTACATTTCTTCCTATAATAGTCTGAAATTTTTGCCCTGTTTCTCCTCTTCCATGTGATTACTTTAGAAATTAAATGATGACAGATAACCCACTGTGTAATTATGGCTTTCATTGTTGCTACAGAGTAAGTCAGTAGTCAAATAATTACATGTTGGAAGGTAATCTTTTTTCTCTGGTTGTTTTCAAGACTTTTTATTTGTCTTCAGTTTGTCACAGTTTCACTGTGAGGTGTATAGGTATGAATACTTTAAAAATTTGTCTTGCTTGGAATTTCTTGGTTTTCCTGAATAATAGTCTCATCTTTTTTTTGTTAGATATATTCTAAAACAGTATTTTTTCAAATATTAGCTCTGTTACATTTTCTTTTGGCTTTCAGGGACTATGTCAAGGAGGGAAGAGCATCCTGATTATGAGATAAGTAGCACAGTCATTGCTAACTAGCAGTAAGGGTAATATTTATTGAGCTTTGATTATGTCATATAGTCCTCAAAAGTATTTTACATGCAGGTATTTGTTATTGATTCTGTGTAACAAACTATCCAAAAATAGCAATTTGAAACAAGTGTGTATATCATTTCACACAATTTCTGAGAGTTAAAAGTCCAGGAGTAGCTTGGCTTGATGGTTGTGGCTCAGTCTTCACAGGGTTGCAGCCAAGCTGTTGGCCAGGAATGCTGTCATCTGAAGGCTTGATGGGGCTGGAGCTCTTTCCATGCCCACTCATTTGGTTGCTGGAAGGAGTCCTCAGTTCCTTGATAGCTATTGTGGCATGAGACTTACCGCATACACAGACTGTGCTTGTCACCTATTCAAGATTTTGCAGACGAGAAAAGTATACTTCAGTTCGCATTAGTTGCCCTGAGATTAGGGCCAAAGTTAGCAAAAATTATAAAATGGACAAAGGTTATATATCACTTCTTTTAATCTAGTTTGTGGTTGTTGAGTTTCTAATATTCATCTTTATTAATTTTATCAGCAATGCACACATGAAACATTATGGATCAGAGACAGATTTCTTATGAATTACTTCTCAGTAAATAATAAGTGCATTGGCCTCCTTGCCTCAGGCCTTATCCCTGGGACACAGTGATGAAAACCAAGTCAAATACCCTATGTGAGCAGCCAGAAACTCTATAGTTAAGAAATAAGGCCAAAAGGATTTTTCCGTGCTTATAAAAGGTAGAGAGACAGCTGCCCCTCCCCTCCTGAATGGGTTTCCTTGGAAATGTAAAGGTCTTGAGTCCTGACTCAAACCGTTTGGTGGGAAAATAAAATGTCTCCAGGAGCCAGATAGGTCCAGGTGTCTCCAACCTAGAGATGTTTCTAAGTTCTGGTCTTCATCTCCTTTGATGTATAAATATGTAGAAAGGTCTTGTTCCCTGTTTTCAGTGCTAACTTAGGTGCCTGTCCTGGGATTAACTGTCTGGCTTTTCCACAGGTAAGAAAAATTTTATTATCCTTTGAATCAGTACAATTAGAGAAACACATGGCTACAGAGCTAATTTTTATATATATGAAAATGTTTCTATGGTAATTAAAAGAAAACAGTTTCCATCTTTAGAGCTTATATGTTTTAATGGCTCAGTAAGAAATTGAGCAAGAAATCCAGAGAAGTTTTATTTCCTCCTCACTGGCCGAAGGAATGCCTTTTATGCCATCTTGGGCAAAAGCATGGACTTTTCAATTGGTGTTCCTACCTCTTTTCCATGGGTTCTTGGACTTATTCCTGGAAGGGAACTACTCTCCTCTAATAATAAAAGACAATAAGATATCATTTTCCTAAAACTATTGAAAACAATGAAATGCTTCTAGTCACATCAATGGAAAATATACCCACTTTGTTTTTTTTTTTGGTCAGATAAACTTTTGATTTTCTTGAATCTAAGCTGGTCATTTTGCTTACAGATTCCTTCCTAGAAGGCCAGCTGATAAATACTTATACTCATAGAATGATCAAATCTCTTTGTATCAGTCAACTATTGCTGAAGTGATACTGCATGACAAACAAGCCCCCTAAACTTAGTGGCTTTTAAAAGGAGGTGGTTGTTTTCTTTTTCTTTTTTTTTGGCTTCATATTTGGCAGGGTCTGGCCGAAATCAGCTGTGCTTTGTTCCAGACTGAGGTTGGGTTCAGGTTTTCTCCACATAACTACCTGCTCTGGGAAGAGTGGCTACTTGTGGTATGTTCTTCTCACAGTGGGTGGCAGAGAAACAAGAGGCTGACAGACAAATATAATGTTTATTAAAGCTTAACTGTAGACAGGGAGACTGTCACTTTCACCCATATTCACTGGCCAAAGCCAGTCATCTTATCAATCCCAGTATCAATGGGGTGGTAAAGGGTTTTGTCTGCCCATAGTGGAAGACAAGTACTCATGGCCAAGGACATGGAAGTCTGATTGTCTTAATGGAGGGAAGAAAAGTTTGGGGAAAATAATCCAATCTGTCGTACAAAGTTTTGATGTTTAGGACAACTTAGAAGTCTTCTAGTTCAACTCACTAGTAGGTGTTTGAAAGTGGAATTTGTTATCTAGGAGGGATGTGGCAGAAAAACAAATATGACAGAGATGGATAGCTGTCCACCAAAAATGTATGTTCTCCCTTCCCCAGAGTGATTTTTTTGCTGGAAAGCAGATATCTGATAGTGAATAAATTTTCCAGTCCCTTTTGCATTCAGGTATGGACACATGACTAGTTTTACCAATGCATTGGGGGCGTAAATAAGTGTCACTTCCATTCTGAAGTGCAAGAATATCTTTTCCATCTTATTATGTTAGTCAGAAACAGAGGACACTGAGATCCCAGAAGAAGATGAATCCACAATATCCATAGCAGCCTTGGTTCCTCAGTTACCCTCTAGAGAAAAGCCACTTGCCATGCAGAAACATCCACATTGAACTGATAATGAATAATGAATGTGTTGAGTCCATTAAATTTTGGTATTTATTAATTACAAAAGCTCATGTTACCTTCACTATTCTAAATAACTCAACAAGAAAAGTATTTAAAATCATGTGGCAGCTGTGTGAGGCAACAGGAAAACAGTAACTAGATTTGAGATAAGTTTATAGCTTCCAATTCCTGCTCTGCCAATAAGGAACTGCTTGACACTAAGGACATTTTTAAAAACAAAAGGGTTTGGAGTTAGTTAATCTTTAAGGTCACTTTAAGATCACTTTCAGCTTTGAGATTTTAGATTTTCTTTCTTTTTTTTTTTTTTTTTGAGACAGAGTCTCGCTCTGTCACCCAGGCTGGAGTGCAGTGGAGTGATCTCAGTCCATTGCAACCGCCACCTCCGCCTCCCGGGTTCAAGTGATTCTCCCACCTCAGCCTCCCAAGTAGCTGGGATTATAGGCATGCACCAAAATGCCCAGCTAATTTTTTTTTTTTTTTAGTAGAGACAGGGTTTCGCCCTGTTGGCCAGGTTTTCAGGAGCCCTTTCTACAGTCTTCAGAGTATATGGAGCAGAGACAACATTCTCCTGTATCTTATGGGACTCTAACAGACAGAAAATAGGCAGGCACTTTTCTGGGAGAGCGTGAACAAGAGAGACTTGTTTTTCACTCCCAAACAAGGCCCTACAGTGATTTGAACCTCAGCATCAGAGATGGATTAGAATCATCTTTAAATAGCCTTGGGTAAGTCATTTAAACTCTTAGAGCCTTGGTTCCTATCCATATAATAGAGATACAATAGTGACTTTGCAGCATGGTTGTGAGGATTAAATATGCTATTACACATAAATTCCATGGTGCAGTGATTGGCACATACAATAAATGTTCACTACTTTTATTGCAGTTATTCCTGTCTAGATTAGGTTGGAAGTACAGGATCTCCCTGGATATAGGCTACTCATGGGACTAGAGAATTGAATGATTAAAGCCCAGGAAAGATTGAAGATTGAAGAACGTGTCTTTGTGGAGGGCCTAGAGTCATGATAATGATACCCAAATGACACAGATCTCTCACTGCACATCCACTGGGCTTAGAAATGACAGGAGAGGGTACTTACACCGTCAGCATCTTAATACATAAGAGAACTTTAAACAGATTTTCTAGGCTATGCTGTCCAAGCATACACAATGCTAAGTAACTGCACAGGGAGGCCATGCCTTTGAGTGATCATCAGAGAGTTGTCTGCCTTGTTTTGCTTTTGACAGCTACTAAAGAAAGCAAGGAAACCAATGGAACTTTATAATTTAAAAAATAATCATAAAGAGATAAATATTTGGAATGAGGTTAAGAGTAGCAATTCAGATCTGCTGTTTCTAATGAACATAGTATTTTGAAAGAAGAAAGCAGCGCCTG
The DNA here is from genome assembly GCF_002776525.5 of Piliocolobus tephrosceles. Lineage (NCBI taxonomy): Eukaryota > Metazoa > Chordata > Mammalia > Primates > Cercopithecidae > Piliocolobus > Piliocolobus tephrosceles. Next base: position 81,316,489 of record NC_045438.1, on the reverse strand, counting down.
CCTGTTCTTCAAGACAGCCTCATTGTGTGACTTTGGGCCACATAGTGTGAGTCACTTATTGAGGGCAGATGGGAGCCACAGGCCACTTTGTGCCAGGGAGGCTCTTAAACATGAGACGGGCTGAGTTTTGCTTGGAGATCAATTAGACAAAGTTAAAAATTCTCTTGAGGAAACATATGGGATCTCTGAACCATATCCAAATAGCCAAACCTCCCTAGCAGCAAAGATACTCGGTTCCATCTTTGCCATCTTCTTTGTCTCACTTTGATCTTTTCTCTCCCTAATAGTGTCAGTTGTTACCTTAGGTTATCTTTTCTGATATAATCTTGAAATTCGTTTTGCATACATAAACCACTTCTTTATGTAGACTGCAAAATTTGTGTGTGTTGGTGGGGGGGGTGATTATTTCATTTCATGTAATTTTAGGGATCTTCAAATGTGGCCAGCAATAAGTTAAATACCAGGAATTTATTTAAAAAAAAAAAACACAAAAAACCAAAACTAATTAAAACAAGTTTCCAACCACCTGTGTAGAGGACATTCTGCATTTTTCATTTGGTAAAACTGGGTTATTTTTGAGCTTTTAAAGCAATACTGATGGTCTCTTAAGGATGCAAATTCAGAATTTACATTTCTATTTTGTCCTAAGGCAGCAGCACAAGATTCCCTGAGTTGCCCACCAGGTATAATATGGTGGAATTGTGGGAGTCGAGAAAAAGACAAGTTAACTTGGAATGTTCTTGATTCTCTGAGTTCAACTCTGAATAGCAAGAACTGGAGTGAACATTTTTCAAATTGCCAGTGATAAGTATTTTTAAAAGCCTATTTTTTTTAAAAAAAATTATGCCACTTTAAAAGATGCAATTGGAACATAAGGCACATGCTTTAGTGAAGTCTGGTAGATAACTTGGTATGTGAAATATTTTTGTAAAAGTAGAAGAAAATGGTAGGAAGAGTCGTGTTCAAAAGACTCTAATTCTACTGTCTTGGTGATTTATTTTCTCTAATGTACACTTCCTTTGAAAAGGAGGCTTGGTTTAGAAGGAAGAGGAAGATTCATTCTCATAATGTGAGAGTTCTCTGGAAACTTCTTTTCCTATTGACCCAAGATCCTTATTTTACTTTGCCTTTCAGAGCTAAATTATCTTTAACTACTATGACATTAAAAGAGACATATTAAGAGTCACCTTGATTAAAGAGGAATGATTGGGTCAAATTTTGCCTCTAGGTTCCTGAGCATATTTTTAGGAACCGATTTGCTACCAGATTTGTATCTTCTGTTGACTCCTTAGGTGACACAATTTATAATGCCCGTAAATGGAAGACTAGAGGCACTTTGACTAGTTAACAGGCTCACAGTCATTTCATTGCAAAGACAGTCCTTGATAGAACAATGAGGAAAGTAATTATGATCTACAGAGACGACAGATAATTACTATACTGATGAGTACCAAAGCACAGGACCCTTCCAGGGTCGTAGAGAGCACAGATGGAGTGCTGGGAGCCTTTAAGATTTGCCTCCTAAGAGTAAAATGTACCCTTGGTTGGGTAACACCTATTAACCCTGTGTGTTTTATGATTCTGTCTGAAGTTTGAAGCTAGAGATACTAACAGTGGATAAGAAATTGGATTCGATGTTGGAAAGAGTCATTTGAAGGGAGTATCAGGGACACTGAGAAACAACTTTGTGTTGGCAAAATAAACACATGAATAGAGGACTGGCTTTGTGCTTCCAAAAGTTTCTAGCTATTGATCAGTGCGATAGCTGTAAATTTCTTGGCTGATTACAATCAGCAGGGTTTTTCCCAAAGGACAATAATGGCCTCAATTGAAAAGTCTATAAGCAAGTTAGTTTGGACATTTAGACATGGCTCTTAGCTATACAAATAATGAATTTATGTCTTGCAAAAACTGAACTGTGTGAAGCATTGTCCTTCCTTTCACTACTTTTCTCTATGCCCAATTCCAACCACAATCATTTAGCTTGAAGTTGGGTTATCTAATTCCTTTTACTATCTTACAAAACAAATTAATTTTATAGTTTCTTTCATTGCACTTCAGTCAAGCTTGTCTTAAAGTAAGGACAGTGTTATTTAAGATTTCCTTATGTCATGTGAGACTAATTGGTCTAATTCATTATGTAAAAACTATATGGGCTATGAGACAAATGAGGTAATGTATTTTGAACACTAGTGTAATTGCTAATGAGATCTAATGTGAGTAAACTGCCTGTAACTTAAGTGTTTCAGGATGATGGATATGTTACACTTTACTAGGGGAAGAGCTGAAATAAGTTATAGCATCAGTTAGCAATGCACTTACAGATAAAAATAGAGAGCAAGGGATAATATAATTTTAATTAAGTATTTCACTTTAAGGTTAATTTTTTTGATGTGGTGTGTTTTTCCAACATGTTGGATTTAAATAAAATGTTAGCTCATGACCAACTGCTGCTTTTAATGGCTTTTGGACCAATGTTGTTGCACATTTATTTTGAGTAGCATGTTTCCAAAGAGACAGCTGTTACAACAGAGCCAAGGTCCACAGAAACTTATGGTGTTTATCAGTCATAATTGGAAAGATTTACGTTCCATTGTTCAGCGACAAACCTTGGATGGCAATTTACAAATAGTGTGTAGTCTATATACTTGAAGAGATAGAGAAACAGATGCAGGAGTTTCTGGGGCTATGGTTTTGCCTTCAATTTTTTATTTGATGACACAGATGTGTATGGATTAACAACAGACACTTGGGTGAGGATAGGGATGTTTTTCCCAAATGTGAAAAAGGATGTCCAGCCAAGGGGTAAAGGCATAAAGTCCATGAGACTTTAGCAATCTCTAGTGATGGTCAGGAAAATAACATTTACAAGTCCTATAATGGTATCACCAGGTCTCATCTGGTGACTTGAATGTAACAGTAGGACTCAGAGATATGATGTTCAGAGACCAGGTGGGCCAACCATTGGTGGGTATCCAGTCCCAAACTTTGGAATATTTGGTGTTAATGAAATGTTTCTGGGTTTTAACTCAGGAAACTGGCAAGGGCTGGGAGGAATTCAAGCCACAGAAAAAGACGGGAAAATAGATTTATCAAAGCAGAATCTTAGAACAAAGATAAAAGCTAAGAAATTCTCCTATGAACTATGGGACTTGGCTTTGAAACTCAAACATATAGGTCCTGTTATTCAAATGAGTTCTTATGATGAAGAAGAAAGCATATCAACCAACATTTGGAATCAGTGTGGGAAACCAAAGGTTAACATCCAGATTAGAGCTATAGTATGGATAATTTAAAGAGCAAAACCACTAAAATGTAGATTCTATGGGGAGAAGATATCTTGTCTGCCTCTTCATTGTTGCCTCTCCAGTGCCTAGAAAATAGCCTGGTGCATAGTGAGTGCTCATTGTGTATTTTCAAAGGAGTAAGTAGAGGGTATAGAGTTCTTCATGCATCTAAAAGTGGTTTTGATAGAACAACCTAGTTATAGCTTACCTTAGTCAAGGCTGACTCAGGGTAAGAGAGAATCCTGCTTTTCCAATAGGAAAAGCAAAGGTTGCATTGCAGTGGGAGGTTAGAGAAGGAAAGTACAGGGTGGAAGAGAGAGAGAGAGAGAGAGAGACTGGCTGACCCAGCCAATGATAGAGCTTCTTTATTCGGCATCTCAACCACTAGGGTCATTGTCATCACTTGAGAACTAGTATTGAGGTCACTTCAATTCTTTAGGATTTTGACACTAAATTAGATTAGATTCCAATCTAAGTCCAATGTAAGTGCACTTTCCAATCCCAGCAAGAATTAGGTGTGATCTGAACCAATTGGTTATAAACCGGCCCCTACGTACTTACTTCACTTGTCTTGCCTCTTTCTGGGACCAGTCATTAAGGCACTGAGGTGGGAGAGGGAGCTATTGGTTGTATATCTTTTTCAACCTCTTCTATTAATCAAATGACTTAAGGGATAGGGGAAGATGTATTTTTCAAGGAATGTGACACAGGTTCATAAAACGTGTAACAATATAAAATATAAACTAGTTGCCTTGTAAATTCTTGGTGGTAATTATAAAGAGAAAAAAATGATGTGTCATCCTTAGATAATTTATGAGTCCTGGGCCTAGATACAGGAATATCAACATAATTGAAAATTTTCTCGACAATTTAGAATAATGAATGAACAAGAAATAGGTAGTTTTACTTGGAGTAATGAAAACCAACTAGAGAAAGTTACCAGAAATATAGTAAAATGTAATACAATAAAATTTATGCCAATAAAAAACTTTCATGGTGAGACATGGAGGCAGTAGGACATGTGATATTGTGTACAATAATTTAATTATAGGTATTTCTTGCTGCCTGATGTCTCCCTGTGTAAAACTGAGGAACAGATAGATTTGGCTTACTTAAAACTTCTGTCTGAAACCAATATCCAACCTCTAGCAATTTATGCTGAAGAACCAAACAGATTTGCATAGAGAGGGATAGGTGTATATAATAAACAATTTTAACTGGTATAAGTAATATTACCCAAGATATTTTCCTCAGTCTAGAGGACACAATAATTGATAAAAATAAAAGCTACAGTTATTCCCTGGCTTAGCATCCATAGGCTGGATGTTTGGAAACACAGCCCTTCTAATTTCTTTGGTTGGTCTTGGAGATTTCTTTCAATCTGATATAGGCCTCTGCTCCTGCTTCCCTGTCGGTTACTGACCATCCTGGGATTGTCTCAGTCAGTGACCCACTGTAGCCACATACTGTGGTCACTACTTACTGTTGTTTCTATTCTTGTCATCCTCATCTCTTGTGGGGACAGACATTATTTAGGAGCTGGGATGGTGCTCTAGGGACAGCTCAACCTCATCTCTACCCCTAGTCATGACTATAACCTCTTTACAAATTTTCATCTCCTAATTTGTGTCGGAAACTGCTAATTGTCCTCCAATATCCATTTGACCTTGGCAGGAGGCCATCTAGCAGGAAACCACATTTCCTAGCCTTTTGCATTTCAGTGTGGCTATGTGACACATGAGATGGGAATTTGGACAATGAAATTGTGTGATTACCTAGGTGACAAAATTTTCTGTACACTAAACTCCCATGACATGAAATTTGCCATGGAATAAACCTGCACATGTACCCCTTGAACCTAAAATGAAAGTTGGAAAGAAAAAAAAAAATTAAGTGAGAGAAATTTGTTCTACTTCTGTATTATGCTCTTAAGCAAAGGAACTGTGTTTTCTCCATTTCATTTTTTTCTTCCTTTTGCCTGGGAATTGGTAACAACTGGAGCTGCCATCTCACATCCAGAGATGGAAGGCATGTGTTAAGGATGGTAGAATTCGTCCATTTACCGTGAAATGTTCATCTCCAGCTTATTCCATGAGAGTCTAATTTAATCTGTTGTATTTGAGGATTCTGTCATAGCAGTTTAGCCTGACTTATGCAAGCAGCTCTTTCCAGGGAGTTATGTGTCCGCACCACATGCTAGACCTGATCAGCCCTTCCTGGACCTGTGGCCTTGAGTCATGTTAGTATTTTTAGAACTTTTGATTTTTTTATCCCAGGCAAGCCTGTGGGCCAGTGCACTTCTTTCTCCTGGAGTTCATGATGCCAACCCTGCTCTTCTATGAAGCTAGTTTCCATTTCAAGTCTGACCTTAGAACCTGATGGCAGGCTTGCCAACACACCTTTAGCTTTTGGGTGGGAATTTGCTGTTCAGAACTCATCAACGACCCCTCGACCGTAGGATCCTGCACTTGTGCTTTCTGTCTGGAATGCTTTTTCTCCCGATCTTTGCATCATTTACTTCTTAGCTTGAATATTATAAGCCTCACACCTCACCCCACACTGCACTCTTTCCTTCATTACCCTCTTATATTTCTTTTATAGCATTTCCTACCATCTAAATGATTGATTAGTTTACATGCTGAATGATTGAATCTCCTAAAAGACATAAAGATTATGAGTTATAGCATCCTCAAGTAGATAGAAGTCAAGCTAAATATACAAAATGATAGTCTAGCATGATTGAAGTTTTAGTAAAATTTCAAACTGAACCTGGAAAGTTTCCTTTCCAAAATTTTTCTTTATGTATTTTATGTAGCTCATACCTACTAATGTGTAGAACTCTAAGACGTGACACAGAGTGACTTGGGTCTGGAAAGTTTTATGAATTAAAAAACTAAGAATTCCTGGAAAAATAGTATGTGGGTATCCGTTTAATAATAAAACATTCATTTATAATTTCAACGTCAATTAATTTATTTATCACCATAAATAAATGGACCAAATTATGTCAGACAAATACTTAAAAAAATCCTATTTGTCCAAATATGTACACCCATTCTATTTAAACTGATTATGATATCTTTCCCTCTAGCCTGTATGTTTCTGTGTGATTTCATCAGGATTTAAGCCATCTACGTCCCAGTGGTCTAATCAATATATGCCTCTTGTACTTCTGCTACTTTTTCTACCGGCACTTCTACTTGTAGAAGGGTTAATGTGGAAGTTCTGGTGTTTGCATATTTTGGTGCTGATAATTTGCTGCCTTTCAGTTATTAACCATGATCATGTCTTTTTGGTCCTTTAAGTTTCTTCCCTCAGCTTTGCCTTTTCTTTCTGGTAAACATCTATAGTGACTTGAAAAGTTGAAACTGTCCCCTAATGTGCATGTTTGCCTGGAATGTCTGAAGTACGAAATTTGCATATGGAACTAACAAGGATTGAGATGAGATCATACAAAAAAATAAGGCCACATGGAGATGGAGCAGAGATTGGTGTGCAGTGCCTGCAAAGCAAGGAAGAGCAAGGATTGCTGCCAGCCACCAGGAGCTGGGGATGAGACAGGGATCCTCCCCACAGCCTCCAGAAGGAAGCAAATTGGCCGACACCTTGATTTCGGATTTCTGGTCTCCAGAACTGTGAAAGAAGAAATTTCTGTTGTTTTAAACCACCCGGTTTGTGGTAATTTGTTATGACAGCCCTAGGAAACGAACAGTGAATGTCTCCGGCTTATGAGGCTATATTCTGAGTGACCCCTCTGAGCTGTGCCCTGGGTAGAGGAGGCCAGTGTTTTGATTCAGACATGATCCGTTCTCATTTCCTGTTCCCAAGGCTGTCTCAGATACAGACTATAAACTAGTTGCCTTTTAAAAGTGCCATATTCCTTAAAACTACAATCGACAGTAGGATCAATTACAGTCCAAATTCAGGCTTCTGCTATCTAATCCTTGATTCATAATTTTGTGAAAATATACCAGAAATATTTAAGCTTTCATTATTTCTAGTAATAAATGTATATACAAGAGTTAAAAACAGAAATCAAAACCTGATTTTGAACATATGACTTTTTAAAGGCTTTTTTTTTTTTTTTTTTTAAATGCAAGGCCAGCTGTGTCCATTGTAGCTCCAGGAATCCTAATGTACTACTAGAAAGAATGTGGGCTCCATAACCTGTCATTTTCTCTATTTAATTTCTGTTGAAGAATTTCACTGTGTCCTTCGGGTATCTCCCTTTCATTCATTAATGAGTCCTGGGGATATGAAATGAATGATGGGACTAAACTGTCAGGCAGGAGAGAAATACTGTGAATTTTGTTCCCTGTGTGATATTGCTACTTTCATCTTAATTCTCCTGCTTCAGGTCCCTGTCATATTAGCCCTATATTTTCAACAAAGGACTAAATAAAAGCCTAACAATGTTAATTTATTTTGGTTTCCTACTTAGGGTTAACTCATTCCCATTTTCATTTTTAGGTTTTAGGCTCTTATTCTACATTTGTTGGCAGGTTAAAATGAATTGCTTTAAATTATGATGATTTGGGTTTTTAGGCCTTTTGGGTGAATTATTAATTTGAAAGATAGAGGAAAAGAAAGCCTATCATTTAGCTTTATTTTTGTTAACTCCCTGTGAAGTATTTATTGAGTAAATGTTAGGATGCAATAGAAAAGGCAAAGACATTTGCATTTAATAGTCCATGTTTGAGCTTTTGGAAATATCTGCATACCATCATTTTTTTGTTGCTTTTCTTTTGTAGGCACAGATTGCTGTTCCACTGTTAGGCTAGCCTCATAATTCACCTAAATGAATGGTTTTGTATTCTATTTTATATGGAGAAGAAAGAGAAGTCAATTTTAGACACTGGTTCATTGACTATGCATTTTCACATCCCTATGATATACTTGTTCATTCATATAACATATGCTTACTGGTCACCTTGTGGTGTTAGAGGCCCAGATGTAAACACCTCAAACTAAACTTAAACCTCTTTTACCCGGTTCTCCAACCCATCCATCAGTTTTATTTCCCTTATCAAGACTGATGGTATTGTTACCCACCAGGCTCACACACGCACGCGTGCGCGCACGCACACACACACACATACCTTCAACTAACCCTCAAATCCCTTTAGCCCCATCTTTCCATAGCCAGTGAGTCACCAGATCCTGTCAACTCCACCTTTTAAATATTGAAATATCACTCAGATTTTGCCTCTTTCCTCAGCTCTATTGTGTGCCTCTTAATTGGGGCCCCATTATTTCTTGTATGCTTTATTTCATTAACAACCCATATCTAATGCTACCACCACCTTCCTAGCCTAGACACCTCCTAGCATCTCATATAATTAGAAGGGCATTTATGTGCTATTAAATCACTGGACTTTTGAGATGAAAAGGTTTTCTAGATTCAAAAATATCCCTCTATAGGTTTGGCTTTTACACACCATGTCCAGACAAACCATAGCATATAGAATTTTATGTCTGTAGGCATAGATGACTATTTCACTGATAGCCAAGCCCCATACTTCACTTAAATGAATGGTTATCCATTCTGTTTTTACTGAGAAAACATCCAACATGGACGAATTGACTGAATTTTCCTATTACAGTGCTGGGAGAGCAACTTGGAGGGGAAAAGAGAAGGGGAGGTGCTGGGATGTGAATGTCCAGGCTCATACTTAATTGTTACAACTCTTGGAATGAAGAAATTATAGAACAACTCAGATGGGGTTGAGGAATCAAGGAAAGCGGGAACTAGAGCCCTTACTTCCTGCATATTCCTGGGGTGACTGCAAGACTCTTGGAGGAGAGCTCTGTCATGCACTAGACTGCTACCAGCAGGATGGTGGAGAAAGGTATCGAGACACATGGAGCAGAATAATAGCCTCCCAGTTACCTGTGGCCAGAATGTTCTCTGCCCATTGTGGGAGACAATTTGGAAACAATTCAAGGACTCATGACAAAGGGCATGGGTGTGTGATTCTTCTATGGGTATGATTTGGTATGATTCAGTCAAAAGCATGATAACCCAAAAGACCAGGAGGGAGCACCCACACTTCAGTGCACCTCTGCACAGCTCTTGATGAAGTTGGCAAGGTCTAAGAAGGAAGGGAGCTGACTGGAGACCTGTTTTCTTCCTCCTTGATAATGCATGAACTCTACTGTCCTGCTACCAAACATAAACTCAGAATAGAAAATACAGAAAAGAGACCCTGAAAAGGAGGAACTAGCCCTAACAGAGTTTAAACTTTGCATTGATTTCAATGCTTAGCATTGTTTTTAAGCCGAAAGAAACCAATGATCTTTTCTAAATAATTTAGATCTCCTTTAATTTCTTTCAATGATGTTTTGCAGTTTTCAGTGAGTAAGTCTTGCACTTCACTGGTTAAATTTATTAAGGACTTTTTTTTTTGATGCTATTGATGGTATGTTTTTTTCTCGATTCTACTTTTGGATTATCCATTGCTAGGCTACAGGAATCCTACTGATTTTTGTATATTGACATTGCATCCTACAACTTTGCTCAACTTGTTCATTAACTGTAACAAGATTTTTTGTAGATTCTTTAGGGTTTTCTATATATAAGATTATGTCATCTGCAAACTGAGAGTTTGACTTCTTCCTTTGCAATCCGCATGTCTTCTATTTCTTTTTCTTGCTTAATTGTCCCAGCTAGAACCTCTAGTACAATGTACCATAGAGGTAGCCAGAATGGATATCTTACTTTCTACCTGATCTCATGGGGAGAGCGCCCAATCTTTCACCATGGAGTAGAAAGTTACTTGTGAAAGTTTTGCAAACACTCTTTATTAGGTTGGGGATGCTGCCTTCTATTCCTAGTTGTTAAGTATTTTTATCATGAAAGGACTTTGGATTTTTTGTTCATTTTTAAATCTTTTTCTCTGTTGTTCTTGTTGAATAATTTTATTGCTTTATTTTATTTATTCATGTATTTATTTTAGAGATACTGTCTCACTCTGTCACCCAGGCTGGAGTTCAGTGGTGCAATCATAGCTCGCTGCAGCCTTGAGCTCCTGGGCTCAAGTCATCCTCCTGCTTCAGCCTCCAGAGAAGGTGGGACTACAGACATGTGCCACCATGTCAGGCTAATTTTTAAATTTTTTGTGAAGATGGGGTCTTGCTGTGTTGTCCAGGCTGGTCTTGAATCCCTGGCCTCAAGTATCCTCCCACCTCAGCCTCCCAAAGTCTTGGGATTACAGGCATAAGCCACCACACCTGGCCCATTGCTGTATCTTCAAGTTCATTCAGATGTTCCTGTGTCATTTCCATTCTGCTGTTGAGCCCATATAGTGAGTTTTTAAATTTTTGATTACTGCATTTTAAAGTTCTGAGTTTTTCATGTGGTTCTTTATAGGTTGTTTCTTTGCTGACACCTTCTATCTTTCCCTTGATCTTAATAGTGTTCACCTCTTCTTTTTGTGTTATTTTTGTAATACGTATTTTAAAGCTTTCATGAGCTAATTTCAACATCAGGGTCATCTTGGCATTGGCAGATGTTGATTGTCCTTTCCACTAGTTGAAGTTTTCTTTGTTTTATTTATTTATTTATTTATTATTTATTTATTTATGGGCCATGTCATTTTGGATCATATACTGGACATTTAGAATTTTATGCTATGAGACTCTGGGTCTTGTTTAAATCCTATGGAAAATGTTGATATTTCTGTTTCTGTAGGAAATTGATCCAGTTGAAACTAGCTCACAGGTTTCTACCAGCTTTCTCTGAGTTTTGGTTTTGATGTCAGTTCCATTTTGAAGTCTTTGGAGTGGCATTGAGATTTTCCCTGTGTGCACACCCAGTGGCTAGTCTGGGGCCTGAGATGAAACACTTTATTGGGTTGGTTTCTCTACTTCTCCCTCTCTCTTTATGGCGTCTGTAGTACCTTCAAGTTCTTGGGACATCACCTATTCCGTCTTCTGGCCAAAAGCCTGGGCATGAGGCAGTCTGTTTGCTGCACATTTCCTGGGACTACGACTGAGTCTAGAGCCAAGGGATAGGAAGACAGGAAAAGAAAATGCCAGAGTTTGTTCCACCCTTTTGGGACTTCAGCTTCTTCCCAAGGAAGGCTCCCCTCCTTGGTGTCTGAGGCACCTGTGGGCTCCCCCATCACTGCTGGCGGTGCCATGGTGTGAGCAAATGCTGGTAAGACCAGCAGACCCCGCAGTGGCTTAAGTGCAGTTTCCGCCCCCCGCGCAGCCTCCCGCCTGGTCTCTTTGCTGCTCTGCTGGGACACCCACCCACGAGAGCAGTTCTCTCTCCTGCCTGGAAGCTCTTCCTGACCCACAGTCTCCACCTTGGCCACTGCAGACGCCTCTTTCTTCTGAGGCAGGCCCAAACCCAGCTCCACAGCGGGGCCTTCACTGGTTGACTCTTTTCCAAAACATCTTCCCTGTACACCTCTGTTTCCCTCCCTTTCATCCTTCCACATCTTACCTCTCTCCTTCTCTCTCTTCTTTCCCTTTTCCCTACCCCTACTCCAGCACCCCATGAGCACTCCCTCCCTCCTTCCCCTCGTCCCTCCCCCAAGTCCTCTTTCTACCCTTGCCCCATGTCTACAGGGCACTCACTCAAGCCCTGACCACATTACACACACACAGTTTTCCTTTGTGCCCAGTTTTCCTTTGCGTCTATCTTTTAAAAAAGAACCTTTGGAAAACCTAGGCTCAGAGAGGACAAGTAAGCTACCCAATTCTGTATGGCCTGTTCCTGGCAGAGCTGGAACTATAAGCCACGTGCCTCAGACTCTGTCCCCTTCTTTTTCCACCACAGATTTCCAGATGTTCCACATGCTTTTCTTTTTGTGCCTCCTGCTGTCTTTCTCCCCTGCAGGCCAAGCCTTAGGTGAGGGTGAACCTGAGGCATCCTACAGCCAAGCCCCCCATCCTCACTGGGCCTGCATGTTTCCCAAGTTCCTGCTTTTCCAGATCACCTTACAGTCCTCACATTCCACCCTGCCTGGGAGTCCAGTGTCTTTCAGCTGTCTGCATCCTACAGGACAGCCCCTACAGGCCCCAAGTCCCTCTACCGCCCCTCCCAAGCTTAGTGTCTGTGTCAGTGTTCCATGGCTGCTGTAACAAAGTGCTATAGACTCAGGGTTTAAATAACAAACATTGATTCTTTCCCAGTCCTGGAGGCCAGGAGTCTGCAATCAAGAGGTCGGAAGGGTCACAGCCCCTCTGGCATCTCTCCAGGAGGCTCTTCCCTGCCCCTTCCTGCTTCTGGTGACCCAAGGCACTCCCTGTCCTGTGACCATGTCCCTCTGATCTCTGCCTCTCTCCTCATACAGCCTTCTCCAACCAGTGATCTTTAACTGGCACAGTTTTATTCTTTACTTTTGTCATCAGCTAGTATGGAGATTTGTAGGAAATAAAGGGATTTATAGGAAATGAAGAAAGCTGCATTTCCCCTCCCCTCAGATCTGAGTGGTTCTGAATAAATACAGAGCCAACTACAGTTAATGCACTTGTGTGCACATCCCTAAAAGATCCCTCCTGCCTAGACTATAAAACTCACACTCTTTTGCTGCTGGCCTGGCCACAAACGAGCTCTCTATTCTCTTATCTCACCACTGCCCTTCCAGTTCCTGCATTCCAAGTGCTCTAAATTTCTCTCTAAATCTGGAAACCAAAAGTTGATTCATTCCTCTGTGACACCATGTGCCATCTATGGATCTGGAGTGTCCTTTTCCCGGGCTGCACATGGCAACCAACTACTCACTCACTGAGACATAAAGAAAACAGCATTTTCTTCCCAGCTCTGCCACTGCACTTATATTTTATTTTGGCTCTAGTTTTACATATCTGTCTGCTATCACATGAGCTTGGCCTGCTTCTGAGTGCAAAGTGAGGAGGCAGAGCCTCACTAGCAATGTTCATTGAATGAATTAACCGATGGCACTCATAAAATCTTACGACAGAATTGTCTTCCTTCTAAATACCTTCTTCACCTTATATGCTTGTCAGATAATTGTTTAAGTCCACTTTGTTAGTCACAAGAACTACATAGCTATGGTTAGTGGAATTTTAGTTCAAAGAAAAGCATTTAAATGCATAATGCTAATGGCCATTAACATTCTCTTTCTAACACACTTCTTAGTTTAAAACAAGGATTTTCAAATAAATCATTATCATTCCATAAAATTTCTATTTCTTAGAACTTTCTGCTTTGACCCTGAATAAAGACAAAAGACTCAAACCTTGTTTTGGGATGAGTTTATGCATGGCATCTTAGAATATAACTTTTATGCTTAAATGAAATAAACCAAGAATAGTTTAAAGAGGAAAAAAAGCAAGGTGAATAGTTTAGCAAAATTTGGCCTTTCAATGTGTTCCACAGTATTGCCCTAAAGTATAAAGGGAAAATTATTCCCAGGAAACTTGGCATTAAGTACTTAACTTTAAAAATTGCTAGCTTTATATGAACCAGAACATAACAGTGTTTATAATATCTTTAGAGACTACTTTCAATCAGCATAGATTAGCTAGAATGAGGTAGTGCCATACATTTTGTGTAAATATATGATTTTTTCCCCCCAGATGAGTTCAAAATGTTACAAGGAAATTTAATCTGTAGCATTCCAAAGGACACTATATTTACAGGCAGAAAACCTGAGTTTTAAACCCACGCTTACCATTTGCTACCTGTATGACCTTGAGCATCTTAACTTCTCCAGGAATGAAGAAGTGTGATAGAGGCTCTCCAAAGTCACGTGTTGAGTTGTGATTTGGTGGTATCGAAATCAAAACCTACAAGTAACAGATTAAAGGAGGGGAGTCATAGCAAACTGAAGAGATGGAAAATGGAATAAATAAAATTAAAAGGCATAGATTTCAAAAGTCAGGCAATCAGCAAACAATTGAAGTTTGTGGGAAAATACTATACCTTTAGGTATATTTTCAATAAAACTGATACCATCTTGCTTCTTCCCTTGAAATTTTATAACATATTTTCAGACTAGGGCAATATTTTTAGATTTTTAAAATCTAGGTCAATTCTAAAGAATATATATGTGTGTTTGTATCCACACGTGTGCGCACACACACAGACACACACACACATTCCAGTTCACATTCCAATTATTATGAGTTGTATGTTGAAAATTCCAAGGTCACAGTGTCATACCATTTCTTTTATTATCCTTCTTTCTTATTTTGTTTCTTTTTTTGCTTTACAGTCTAATGCAAGGGAACCCAAAGTGGAATATGTGTCATTCTGTGGAGGCAAGATAGTGCATTGTAGTGAAAGAAGAAAACATTTGAACTTCCGGTAATATTTACTTTTATATCATTGTTTTCTAATTTATATTAAAAGTTATATATGGGTCATATTGATATAGAATAGTAACATATAATGATTTCAATAAATGATATACAGAAATCATAAACACATGACTGAAGGTTTTATACTGACAGGGCTTTGTGGAGAAGCTAAAGGGAGAAGTGCCCGACATCTGAGATTTCTTTCTTCTGAGATATATCTATCAATTTATCTATCTAGATACATATCCAGTTCATACATTTATGTTTTATCATAAAATTTAAATATTTTCAATCAAAAATTTGGAGAGTACAAAAATATATAAGGGGAGAGGTAAATGACATAATCCCCATATTTCACACCCAAGGCACATACACAGTCACTTTTCTCTCAAGATCTTAATTGGTAAAAGTCTATTATAATTATACCTGCCCAGTATAAGTACCAAAAAGAGGAAAAACTTCTAAAAGTATGATTTTTTTTCTTTGGAGAATTGAATTAATTCTCATAACATACTTCTTAAGTCTTTATTAGAATGTACTATCAGAAAGTGAGGGTTGTCTGTTACTTAAGCCTATTGCTTAACCAAATTGGCATTTTCGTTTAGAATACATCTTAAGGATGTTATTTAAGATATGTACATACATTTGTAACTAGAAGAAGTGACTTTCTTTTTTAATCCTTCAAAAGTCATCAGAACCAGGTTGAACAATCATCAAAGCAATTATTCTTATATAGTTAAAGTCACTGCTATAGCATTAAGTAGAACTTTCCATAGTTCTTTCTCTATACAATCTCTGAGCCTGTTTCCCAGGTCAGAGATTGGTCATTTTTGTTGTGATTTTGGATGTCATGGACATTAGACATCATGCTCTCCAAATATAATAAAGATATTTGGTGGGAGAGAAGTTTCTCAGAATGACTTTTACTTGTATTTTTTCCCACCTGGAAAAGGGGACTTGGTTCTCATTCTCCTTTATTCATGCATATATTTAATGCAATAAATATTTAAGTGATTCAAATATACAAAACACTCTGCCAGATATAATCTGGATATCCTGGACAACCTTTTCTGTCTGCATTTTACTTTCAAAATGTCTTGACTCACTATTTTCCATGGACTTTGCTATGTATCTTATTAGCATCCTATCAGCATGAAATTTATCCACGTGCACTCTCTTGGGAATAGATGTATTTTAAAGTTTGAGTTGCTATAATATTTTGAAACTTTTTAGTTTGATTTGTAAGATACATATTGTAGAAGTTATTTGTTTTTCTTGAGTTACTTTGGCTTCAAAGAGAATGAGGTGAGTATGAGAACCAAAGTGCAATCCTAAACCAAAACTTGACAAGGTCAAGATTGAAACTGAGATTCTATGCAATGACTTTCATGGGTAACATCTTTTGAAATATAAAAGTCAAAGATGCTTTCCAAATAAATGTGCAGAACTTTGAAAAGAAAACAAATGACTAAATCCAGTAAGTACCTAAGTCTTTTTGATAACTTTTTTCTCTAAACATGATCAATTATTGCTTAAATCAGTAATTCTTTTTTTTTTTTTTTTTTTTTGAGGCGGAGTCTCGCTCTGTCGCCCGGACTGGAGTGCAGTGGCCGGATCTCAGCTCACTGCAAGCTCTGCCTCCCGGGTTTATGCCATTCTCCTGCCTCAGCCTCCGGAGTAGCTGGGACTACAGGCGCCCGCCACCTCGCCCGGCTAGTTTTTTTTTTTTTTTGTATTTTTAGTAGAGACGGCGTTTCACCGTGTTAGCCAGGATGGTCTCGATCTCCTGACCTCGTGATCCGCCCGTCTCGGCCTCCCAAAGTGCTGGGATTACAGGCTTGAGCCACCGCGCCCGGCCAGTAATTCTTATGTACTATTATTCCACAAAGTGAACCATAAATGTTCTTCTATTTAATTAAATAAGTCATCTTCCTAACTTTTCTGAAAGCATGATTTTGATGGATATTATTTTCTAAATGTATATTTCTCTTCTTTGTTTCCTAATGTTTCGTCATCTTTAAAATGTGGATAACACTAAGAGCTGTCTCCTATTCTTGTTGAAAGGATTAAATGAGTCAAGATATGCCAAGTACAAAGTGCTGGGAATAGTGCCTGATGTGTGTGCTCCAAATGTTACATTTTTTCTTAAACTATTGATAACTAATTACTTTCACTTACCTGATTGTCCTGGGAGACAATAAAATTTGCAAATCAGTATCAAATGAATATAAATGAAATTAGGAAACAATCATGTATCTTTTTCAGCATTTTGTTTCTTCCCATAGACAACCATGCCTGTGATATTAATTCTATATTACCCAAATTATAAATTGAGGAATAAAATTTCCCCAATTGCATATAATTACATTAAATGAATAGATGATTTTCTGCCATAGCAAGTACTCTAAACCTGAACATATTTCAGAAACACCATTTAAATTTTTCCTTGAATTTTCTTCTTTTGGAAGCCTCTTTATATTTGAATGTACACATCCCAGGATCATTAGAAAATCCTAGGTAAGATTGGGGGCCAAAAGATTTTCCAGAAGCTTGTCCTCTACCTTGAAGTTGCCTACCTTTTCTTCTCACCACATACCAGAGTCCAGGGGGTGGCCTTCCAGTCATATCTTTCTTCTCTGTCTCAGTTTCCCTGTCTTTGGATCCATTAACAGAGGAAAAGAAAGGCAGATCTCATTGATGGAGTTGAATGACACTTTCCCAGCAGTGAGAACTTTGTCTGCCTTGTCCTTGCTCAGAAAAGTTATTTTCAGCTTCGTTTATTACTCTCACATTGAGAGTGCTTCACTTTAGAATCTTCTCTTTCTTTGTCAAATAGCCCTAGTGCCTTGACTTGGTCCTTACAAACTCCCAGGCCATATGCTGCTAAAGGAAACAAATCTTTTTCCACAAGAATAATATTGAAAAACTTTAAAATAACTTAAATAACTTAATTAGACTGGTTTCAAGTTCAGTGTTTTGTTTTTGTTTTTGTTTTTGTTTTTGTTTTTGTTTTGAGGGGAGTTTAATTCCACTGCTGACAATTATATTGGGATCATGTGGTTTGACAAGCACTACGTCTCTCTCTCTCTTTTCAGCCTATCCCATTTTCTAGATTCTCACATTCAGAAATATTTGGCTATTATCAAACACTGAGATTTTGTAGGCTCTCAGCTTAGATTTCAATAAAAATTGCAGGAAATTTTTTTAAAAGAGTGAGAAAGAATAACTAAAGAGACTCTAAATGGTTTAAAATTAGGCCCTGGTTGTATTGGTCACTGTTTATTTTCATGGTTATGAGATCCTTGTTTTATTCAATGTAGCAAAAATCTAATACCTTTAGGCAGTTGGCCCAAGTTTGATTTTTAGGCATTTTGATTTATAAATTGAATTCTATGTAACCTTTACAGGATTCCCAACTCCATTATCATGTTATTACTTTTATAATGTGTTTTGAGCACTGCCAATGTATTCAGAATTGAAAAGCATATTAAAGTGGGCCTATTCCCACAATGGTCTAAACATTTTAGCTGAACTTTTTATTTTTCCACCTCTGCACATTTTGAAAATGCTGCTGTATATTATTTTTCTCAAAACAGATAGAAGTTCCTTTCAAAGTAAGTGTTATTTGAGTGTTTTCATTTGCTAGTGTTGCTAGACTCTGAATGACACTCTTTGATGGTCCTTACGTAGTCTAAGGTGACAGCCATCATCCCATTGTCATGCCTTTCAAAATGTTTGAGCATCTTATAAGAAATGATCTTCGAAGTGTCCTTATTTTTCTCTAATATCTATTTAAGAAAAACAGCCATTTTTTTTCCTTTCAAACTTCTAAATTTTCTTGTTGATCTAAGTCCATTTTTAGTAATGGAAGTATCTACCTGAAGGCATTATGACTTTCTCAAGATTAAGAGGCCAGAAACCAGAATAAATGCCTTTGTCTTTCAAGTGTTTCCTTCATTTAACTTTGCTAATCATTGAAGATGATGCTCCAGTTGTTCATTTCCCAGGGAAGCATCCAAGAGTCACTTTAAAGTGATTATCTTTTTATCTTCGGGCTCACTGAATCATTGAATCCTTATGCTGTTTCCAGGCCTGAAAGACTATTATCCCTGAGATTTTGACTATATAATAATAGATTCAAGATATCCAAGGTTTAGTTATAATTTGCATGTCATTCACTTAACTAAGAGGCACAGAATTTTACACTGACTTTCAGTTTCCATTTTGTCATACTAGGCTTGTCAAATTTGGGGAAACTATTGAAAACTATTACTTAAGTTTTGCATAGAACCATTTCGGTTGATTTGAAAAAACTGGTTTATGGAAACTGATTACGGCACATATTTATTCCTTAATTTTCACTCCCATGGCTCAAATCTACTGCCAGGTACCAATGCATTTCGAAACAGTTTGTTAATCTACTAATTTTATCATTTATCAAAAATGATAAAAATAGAATATTTTAAGTCTCTATTTGGTAACTTAAAAACTTGACTAGTGACGTTTATTTGACCTGTTCAAAGATCAAACTAAAGGAATGGCTCTATCATTGTTTTTACACTGACAACAACTAACCATTGAGACATGCTTGACCTTTATTAAATGATTAGTTGAAATAAGCAAAAAGCACTTTCCAGTTATGAGTTGGTGCCTTTGGGATAAATGGAAGAGTAATGCTTATGATTAATGAAGGTGATCCTGACAATCATGTCTCACTATTTGTTCACATTCCAATGTTAAAAGCAAACTTAAAATCTTAATGTTGTCTTTACATAGAAAACTGTAACTATTTTTCATCCCTATGGCAGAGTTTTAAATGAAGGAAGCTTTATGGTAGCTGCTGAAATTTAAAGGAAAATAGAAGCATGGTTTAGAAAAAGAATTAAACATTTGCTGACAAATACATTTTAGTCAGTATGTAATTTGCTAAAAATTGATAAAATTGGGGTTGGGGAGGGAAATTAGCTTAGTATTCAAAAGTGTTATTTAATTCATTATTAGAACCACTCATTTGTGACCAATTTGCTTTTGATCATTTCATTTAGTGGCAGAAGCAAAATTTTAACATTCCTAAAAATCTTGCCAAATAATTTGAAGAAGCACAAATGACAAAAAAAATTAATGTAAAAATTAAAAGCCAGAATAATTAATAGAAATTCAAAAAGCTCATAAAGACTGCAAAGCTATCCCAAGATTTTCCTGAAATTATCTAGTCTCTTCAGACCTGTTCCACCAATGGTATGTTTTAACAAATAGACAACAATGCTTAAAGGTATATACAAATTTGCCTTTCATCATTGCTATGATGCGTAAACATTATTATTTTCTTTACTCTTCCTGAAACACACCCACAAATTATATCTACCTGTGAGCATGGAATTCCAACCTCAAAGTATATACATCTCAGGAATTTCTAAGAATTCTGCTCTATGAGACTTTGGAATTGGGTGGAAACAGATCAGGATGATGGTGTTTTGTTAACAAGAGGTTCAAACCAACTGAATATTCCCATGTATCGAATAATGACCAGGAAGGGAGTGACCCAGCAGTCCTATAGAATAGAGAAGCAGAGTCTTGTAGGGAGGCAGAAGTTACAACTTGACTGGAGTGTGAAGTTTTAGTCCCTTTTCGTATTAGTTTCTTAGGGTTGGTGTAATAAAGTACCATAAACTGGGTGGCTAAAGAACAAAAATTTATTCTGTCACAGCTCTGGAGGCTAGAAGCCCAAGAGCAAGGCATTGGCAGGTTGGTTCCTTCTGAGGTCCATGAGTAAGAATCTATTCCTTGTCCCTCCCCGAGCTTCTGGTGGTTTCTGGAAATCATTGGCATTTTTGGCTTGTAGAAGCAATACCTTGCCCTCTGCCTTCACATTCAGGTGACATTCTCTGTGTATGAGAGTCTATCTCTACGCTAGTGATGTTAGATTAAAGCCCACTCTAAAGATCTCATTTTAACTTGATTACCTCTTTAAAGATTATATCTCCAAATAATGTCACAGTCCAAAGTATTGAGGGTTCACCATTCAACCCATTACAGAGTTGAAGTTACCTGGGCGAGGAGACTACCCTGGTGGTGCTTAAGCAGTCCTGGGCAGGAACAAGATTTGAAACAGGTTAGAGAGAAAACATAGTTCCTTGCTCTGAGGTTCATTCTCCAATATATGTCCCATCCAATGGGATGTCCCATCTAATATATGTTGCACTGTGTCCCAAGCACTGTGCAAATGCTAGGATACAGTGGTGAACAAACTAGAGTTTCTCAACTCTGCTCAGTTTACCTTTATAGCCCAATGGCCAGGTCTCTGATGTTCAGAGACAGTTGAATTATAGTCATGGTCAGAAGTCGTAAACATAATTGCCTTCAGGTGCCAGGCATAGAATATAGTAACTGAAGCTCATCAGATGTAACAAAAGGCACATCAAAAACTCAGTTGTAATTGGCAACAGAAACTCAGCTTTAGTGTGAGTGAGTACAGCAAATGGAGCAGGCTGTGGTCACTGTGGTATACCCATCCTGCTTATGGGGAACATCCCTCCTGATTGTGGATGCATGGGCTATGGTAGACTTCTGCGTATGCTACCATTTTTCAAAAGGAAGTTGGAAATCTGTATTTTATGTAAAGTCTCCTGATTTTTAAATGTTGGCATCTTACATATTAAGTAGCCATCTAAGACATATCTGCTGGTGCACATGGCCTTGCTCCGTTGCTTTATACCTTCAGCTTAGAGAAAGGAACACATCATCTGGAGTCTGATGGCACAACAGTTGTAATCACCATTCATATCAGGAGGGGAACTTGAGGGTCTTCCTTTTAACACTTTGCCAAAAGTGAATGGAGTGGAGTGTGTTCCAGGTAGTTTGGAGAAGACCATAAGACAAGGATTGTTCAGCCAACCACGTCATAGGAAGATGAAAAATGGAAGATAAATCAGGCTGTCACGGGGAAAGTAGATTGTATTTCACAGGAGGGCAGAATCACTGTAGTCAGGGGCCAGCATTCCTACAGATAGACCCTGGTCTGTAGCCAGCATCCAATCATGTTCAATAACTAAGATATTTGCCCATGTTTATGTGTGGGACTTGCCCTAACTAGGTCAATAAACTCCTCACATACCATCTGAACACTAAACTTGTGTTTTTTTCTTTTAATCTCTCCTCTTCATCAAAGTATGTACATTTACAAACTGCTTGATTTTTCTTTTTCAATCTGCAATTAGGTTTTTTCTGATGTGTTAATAAAGAAATAACAGAAAATATCTAGTTGTTATCTTTACTTCTGCTAAAAGCTTGCTTTTTTAACAGGGATTCATAATGCCTCCATTATATAAATATGTTGGTTATAGAAGGATTCTAACTTGGGATGAGATCATTTTACATGGGGAGGCAAAGATTCAGGCATTCTAGTTTCCTTCTTGTGCACATTTTTGGAAGGAATGTAAACCTTTGGATGTAGGGTGGTGAAAAATTCTGAGAAAAGGACTGGCAGTTGCAATGGCCCATATTCTACCCTGTGGTGGCAGAGTCTGGAGAACAACAGATACATAGGTTGATGAGATAGGCAACTTTGTTGAAAAGTAGTCTTTTCCCAGGATAATCCTGTAGGAGGCCATATGGCATGAATCAGTATAACTAAGCCTTCTCAGTATCCCTCTATCCTTTTTTTATATTACCTGTGCCACTGAACTAATGTCTCATTAGGCCTGTGTAAAAAATACCACTACCTTTCTCAAGTTTAACTTCTGATTTAAATGAAAGGGCATTATCTGAACAGTTGAATCAAGGAGTAAACAACTAAATCCCATTTCAGTATAATCTGTATTTCATGGTGTTTTAACAGGTCAACAGCTTCCTGTGAAGGTTGCTTCATTTAAGTGTTTTCCAAAGAATTTAGACACGATTTTGTCTGAACCAAATGGCAATGAGAATTTTTCTGAAAACTGCACTTAATTTACATCTTTATATCAGTTATTTTCCTTCTCGAATATAAATATGAATGATATACATTTCTGAGCAATAAAATAGTGAAGAAAATAACATTATGTGGTGATTGTACAGCAGTAACAGATTAGTTACTGTAGAAGATTAAAAGACACATGCACATGCAACAAAAAGTAGGAGATAACTCTGACTTTGAGGATTTCAAGATATGTGTATATCCAGATATAGCTTCAAGAACTATCTAGAAACAAGCAAAAGATGACATACAGTCAATTCAAGGTATATTGAAGGCTTGAACTGCTTTTTGGATTTCCAGGCTGTGATAAACATCATGGGCTTTGCTAATCATAGAAGTGTCATAGAAGAGACGGAACTTTAGCTGTGCTTCAAGTTCCTGCAAAATTTAGATTGCAGGATAACAATTACAGAAGGTTGGGGCTCTTAATGCTAAAGTTGGGAGAGTTTGCAGGGTAGTAGGGAGGGGACCTCAAGTAGAAGGTGCTTCACTCTGAGTCACAATGAGTCATAGTAACTGATGAGATAAAACAGTAATGTCAGGTCATTTGCTGTCCTAGGACCTATTCAGGATACCATGTTTAATTGATTCATCATGTTTCCTGAGTCTCTTTCAAATTTGTAGCAGCTTCTCAGTCTTTCCTTGTTTTTCATGACCTTGACATTTTAAAGAGTCATACCAGTTTTAATTTCTCCTTGAATAGTCTTATAACAAATATTGTTATTTATAATATACCAGGAAAAATCATAATCATTTTGTAAGCATTGTTCATTAAAAAATTGCTACCAAATGTCATGATTTGAGCAGAGAGAAACAGTATTTTCTAGTGTATGGCTTACTGCCTTCAACAATGTAATGTGAAAATTTTTACCTTTATGCCATCTCAGTATCCCTCCATTTCTAGAGGAATATGTGTTGTCTAAGTCAGCTTGGGCAGCTATAAGAAAATATCATAGACTGGGCGGCTTAAACAACAGAAATCTAACTTATAATAGTTCTAGAGGCTAGAAGTACAAGATCAAGGTGCCAGCATTATCTGTTGAAGGTCCTTTCTCTGCCTTGCATACCACCACCTTCTTGCTGTGGCCTTACATGGCAGGGGGAGAAAAAGAGAGAGAGGGAGCTTGGAAATTACATAGCTAGAAATAATGTCCCAATTATTAATACAATCCTGGATGGCCCAATGGATACTCTATTTGCCATAGCAATTTACATGGGCATCACAACTCACTGCAGTGGGCATGGGATGCTGCCTTTTGGACCTCTGCCAATGATGTCTCTGAAATCCACATGTTGTTTCCAAGACTTTACCATCTGCACATGAATTAATTCTTAACACCCTTTTCTTCACTGTCCTCTGAATCACAGTCTTGCACAGGTGCAGTTCATCATCAGGGCCTAGGTCATATGCCTGAACTTAGCTGAAAAGGATTCTGAGAAAGCAAGTTTCTGACATTGATGCAATGGGACTCAAATAGTGAGAGATGTCTGCAAACATAGGAAGGGTATTCCAAATGCACCAAGTGATCAGAGATCTTCTAGAAATGGCAATTTTACATTCCAACATTTGCAATAACCACACCTTACTGATGTATTCCTCTTTTTTTTTTTTTTGTTTGAGATGGAGTCTCACTCTGTCTCCCAGGTTGGAGTGCAATCTCGGCTAACTGCAAGCTCCACCTCCTGGGTTCACGCCGTTCTCCTACCTCAGCCTCCCAAGTAGCTGCTTCCACAGGTGCCCGCCACCACGCCCAGCTAATTTTTTTGTATTTTTAGTAGAGATGGGGTTTCACCATGTTAGCTAGGATGGTCTCGATCTCCTGACCTCGTGATCTACCCGCCTCAGCCTCCCAAAGTGTTGGGATTACAGGCGTGAGCCACGGTGCCCGGCCAATTTATTCCTCTTAATAATGGTCACCTCTGCTGACTCCAACTCCCTATTCCAATAAATAACTTGACAATGGACAATCTCTTTCTCTGGGATACATCTGGGCTATAGTACTTGACGGATATTATATCTCATTTTATTAAATAGTGTCAAGCTTCTCTTGAGCATGTCTGTACCAGCAGTAAGTATGAATACCAGTTTTTCCAAATGTTTGCCAAATATTTGTATTATGTGAAATGTTTTCTGATTGATGTTTTAATTGTATATCTCTGATTATTGGTGAGGTTGGGCATTTCTTCATATACATTTTAGATATTTTTAGATATTTGGGTTTCTACTTCTTTTATGTTTTATTTAAATCTTGTTTTATTTTTGTTTTTGTTTTTGTTTGTTTGTTTTGTTGAGAAGGTGTCTCATTCTGTCACCAGGCTGGAGTACAGTGGCATGATCTCAGGTCACTGCAACCTCTGCCTCCCAGGTTCCAGCGATTCTCCTGCCTCAGCCTCCCAAATAGCTGAGACTATAGGCATGTGCCACCACGCCCAACAAATTTTTGTATTTTTAGTGGAGACAGGGTTTCACCATGTTGGCCAGGGTGGTCTCAATCTCTTGACCTTGTGATCTGTCTGCCTTGGCCTCCCAAAGTGCTGGGATTACAGGCGTGAGCCACTGTGCCTGGCCTGCTTTTTTATCTATTGGATTTTCTGTCTTCTTTTGTTAATTGATAAGTCCTTTTGTAGTATTTTAGATATTAATCCTTTGTATTTCAAAGACTTTGCAAGCATTTTCTGCTAGCATATCACATTTTGTAACTTTGAGATGTTTTGTTAAGAAAATGTTAATTTTGATATTTGATTTTTTTTACCTAATGATTTGTCATCTTGGGGTCTTGTTTAAGGTTACAAAGCAGGGCTCCTACTTTTTTCCCTTTAAATTTTTTATCTTTAGAGTTTACCTTTCACATTTGTTCATTCAATTCATCAGCCCTTCCACTATACATGGAGTGAGATAGGAGTCTGGCTTTATTTTTCTTTATATTGAGTCAATTTTCTCAATGCCATCTACTAAGCTATCTCCCTCTGAATTGTGGTACTTTATATTTTCTGTATTTAAATGAGTCTTTTTCTTTTTTTTTTTACTTTCTAGTCTGTTATAAAGTAACAGACTAGATAAATTTTAGTATAATATTGTTATTATAATATATTTTAGTATAAATATATTATAACATTTTTAAAACTAATAAATTTTAGTATAATATTGTGGACAAATTTTAGTATAATATTGTTCTTATTTTAAAAATTCTTTCTAGAGTTCTGTAGAATTTCTTATCTTTTGTCTTTTTGTTGTTTTCCAGATTGGACTTCCCTACTGATGGATCTTTCTTTTTTTATATAAATTTAAATAATTTGTTAGTTTTCTCAGGAATTTCCTATGCAATTTAATTAGAATTATATTTATAGATTAATTCAGGTAGCATTGTCATCCTTTCACAAACATAGTATTTCCTCCATTTTTTCTGAGTCTTTGAGTTTTAAAAGTTTCTTTTTAAAGTCCGTGGGCATTTAAAAAAAAAATAATGGCTCGATGTTTGATAGTTTTATATATGTTGTGAATAAAATCTCATTTTCTATTTGATTTTTAGATGGGTGGATAGTAATCCACACAGATAATTTAAAGAGCTTGAAAGAGCTCAACTAAAAAATTCTTGACACCCAGACTGTTCACCCAAACCCTCTCATGCTCTTATAAATCAAAATTTTCTGTCTTTCTAGCATTTTGTTACTATTTAAAAATATTGTATTCTCAGAACTATCAACATCTCGTTTGATTCTGTACATCTCTGAGTCTGGGTTCAGGGAAAGGCACCAGCTGCCTATATTTGTTCACTGTCTCATCAAGGACCCTTCATTTTGTTTTCCTCATTTATTTTTGGAGGAAAGGTGATGAGGGTCAGTGGGTACTAACTATTCTATTTGGACCTGCTTGCCCATCCCTCAGTTTTTCTTCTCAGGTTATGTTTTGACAATACAATTACTGGAAGATCATTTATAACACTTTTCCTTATTAAATATTCATATTCCTGTGTTGTTCAGTATGTAAAACCCAAAGTACCCCAAATAAATTATTTTCTCAGATTTTAGATTGATTTTGTATTTCATGACAGTGATTTCAGAGTTCTTAGACTGAATCATAATTTCAGCTGTTTCAAACTCACAGATCAGTATTACTAAGGTGTATCTGAAGAACTGAAACACTTTTATTGCAAATCTAAGTGATAATATGGGCCTCAGGATTGCCCTGGAATATGTATGAGAACCAACCACTTAGGAACAAATATTCTGCTGATAACAGCCAGCCAGCCAAACGCAGCCCCTGATAAAGATAAATAACCTGTACTCAGGGAAATTTTTTGCATCATTAAACATGGTGAGCATATTAGCTAGCAGGGGGTGGAGTCGAGTCCCCAAAGAGATAAATCTAAATTATGTGCGCTGCAGTGATCATAACAGTAATGCACCATCTTGGCTAACTAGCTAACATCAATGGGGAAGGGAATTTCTGATTTAAATGAACCAAACTGAAAAGCATTTCAGTGCACATACAGATTAATTGGAGCATATTCATGAACTTTTCAGCCCTATTATGCCTCTTTTTTTTTTTTTTTTTTTTGACTGGTGCCAAGTACAAAGAGCTTAGAATTTTCCTGTCAAATCTTGCATCTTTGTTTCTTCTTTTCATTTTCTTATGCGGCTTGATTAATTACTCCCCAATTTGCTCTCCATTAATCTCCCTCCTACACAGTTGTATCAGTACTTGCCAAAATCTCTTTTCTTTATATGTGACTAAGATGGATAGTATAAGTTTAGTGACACTTCTCTTAAATGAGTCAATGAAGTAGTCATTTGTTAATACTATGCTTTTGAAATGCAGAAAATTCCAAATTCAAAGTTAAGAAGTACTGTTAATTATGTCAGAAAAAGCATCTTGTTGATAATATGACCAATTTGGAAAGTCTGAGAAAGACTTATGATGACCAAACTAGATTTTGTTATTCTCTGTTATTTGTGTTTGATAATCTTTTGAGATAAGAGACCTAGCTATATTCAAAGGGTCACAATATCTGATTTTGTTTCATTCAGTTTTCTTTGTATTGTAAAATGTTGTAGTACTATATTGATAAACAGAAAGGAAACACTATTGGTTTGTGTAGACACATTAGTCAATATTTAAAAATATGTTTTTCCACATTTTAAATGAAGACAATAAAGTGAGCTCCTGCTAGACCATAAGATATACATGACCATGGCTGTTTTGTCTGTTTTATTTATAGTCAATGTTCCAATATACAGCACAATCATGGAATAGTTAGGTACTCAATAAATATTTGTTGAATAGATGAACAATTTTCAAAAACGATTTTTTTGTCTAGAAAGAATAATTTATGTAAATTGGAGATAGTGAGTGGCATAGCAGTAAAAGTTGACTTATGATTTTAACCAGAGAGAAAGGTACTTGCAACAGACACCACAAAACCATTTCTCACTGATTGTCTTTTCACATATTTAGGACTACAACCACTCAGTTCATGTTTAAGATTTATTTATTAAAAGAAAATTGCCCAAATAGCCAATGACAGAAAGATCTCTAGGGATAATCAAGGTTTAAATTGCATTTTAACCACTTACTGTAGAATGATTTCAGTGGATCCT
Organism: Piliocolobus tephrosceles; assembly: GCF_002776525.5. NCBI lineage: Eukaryota > Metazoa > Chordata > Mammalia > Primates > Cercopithecidae > Piliocolobus > Piliocolobus tephrosceles. The sequence continues at coordinate 81,288,376 of NC_045438.1, read as the reverse complement.
TTAACCTCTTTCTGTGTCATTTGACTGTTCTTCAAATGGGTAGCAGGATACTTACCAGCTGGCAGTGTTGTGAGGGTTATGTGAAGCACCTACCACACTACACAGAAGGTATGTGCTACTCATCATTTCCCCTTCCTCCTGCTTCCTTGCTCTCCCAAACCACAAGACATTTCCTTCCTTCCTTCCTTCCTTCCTTCCTTCCTTCCTTCCTTCCTTCCTTCCTTCCTTCCTTCATTCCCTCCCTCCCTCCCTCCCTCCTTCCTTCCTTCCTTTTTTTCTTTTTTTTTTTTTTTTGATGGAGTCCTCCTCTGTGGCTCAGGTTGGAGTGCAGTGGTGCGATCTCTGCTCACTGCAACCTCCACCTCCCGGGTCCAAGCTATTCTCCTTTCTTAACCTCCTGAGTATCTGGGATAACAGGAACACACCACCATACCCAGCTAATTTTTTTGTACTTGTAGTAGAGACAGGGTTTCGCCATGTTGGCGAGGCTGGTCTTGAACTCCTGACCTCAGGTGATCCACCCGCCTCGGCCTCCCAAAGTGCTGGGATTACAGTCATGAGACACCATGTCCAACCTGCAAGATATTGTCTAAATAATAACTTTTTATTTAAAACACTGAGGATCCCATAGATAATTAATTGTTTTATATTTAATTGTTTTTCTTTTTAAAGATGCCAGAAACATGACTACATATAAGAATGCTAAAGCATAAACCAGGAGCCTGTCACATTGAAAATAAATAAGATTTAAAGCATACCTTTTCTATCTCATCTTTGTTTTTTTAAAAAAAACAAAGATTATATGAAACAAAAACAAAAACAAGTGGCAACTTAACCTAATCTTTTCTCCTCATTACTGAGTAGGTGGCTTCTTTCCAACTCATCTGAAATCTGTTACAAATCAATTCGTGATCCTAGTGCCTCAACCTTGGGTAGTTTCTTTTTTACATTTCTGATCTGGTATAATTTTTGCATGTCTCAGCAACAGAAATGCATTAATGAAAGGTGTTTATGCTCTCCTGCTCCCTTGTGTATGTCTACAAAATGCGGAATACTAACAGCACTCATGCCTTTTCCTCTTGACTTTCTTCTTATAAAATATTTCCTACTCACTGCCCCTGTGCTCTCACTTTCCCTGAGTGCAAGCACACACTTATATGAGCAGGAAACTAACCAAGTTGCCTGTTTTCATAGCAACACTCTTCCCTTTCTGACAGAATATTTTTCTACCAAATTCTCCCTTAGGGTAATCCAATCAAATATTTTAAAACACATTTATACCTATCGAGGCTGTTAAATAGAAAGTTAAATAAGTTTATCATTAAAAGCAGAAGGGTCCAGTTTGAGAAAAGGGAATAAAAAGTTAGCAAATGAAATTATTGTGACAGTCACCTTGCTCTGTTTACATGTACTCTGAATAAAATGTCTAGTTTGGCTCTTTGTCCAAATAAAATTGTAAAGAAGTTAGATTCATTGGGATAATTTTTATTTTTCTTTAACTTTGGTTTCAGGAGACTTAGCTCATTATAATACAACTAGAGATTCAGCACTGGGAATGACTTATTGGGCATGCAAAATTCATGGGGTATGGGAATCAGATCTATCTCAGTTCAATGTAAGCTATTTAGGGCTACCTCTTTAATACCCAGTACAAGAATCACAGGAGAGAGGTACTCATCTCTTGGGTTCTCAGTTTAGAACCAAGTTCTAATTATTCCACTTTCCAACCTCCTCATTGCCCACAGATGTTCTTTTCCTTGTGGCACCTTGTTGAAAAAGTAGACCTCAGTGTCCATTGATGGTGATCCTGATTTTTCTGTGCCTTTTCACTCATCCCTTAGGGTCCCTGACAGTAAATACCTTTCCAGGGCTCAATTTGGAACTTATCTTTGTTCAGGTACAAGAACAATATAGTGATAGAAAGAGGAAGAGATGTGTTCTTCATATCTCTGTAGCAAAGCTGTAAGAAAGGCATGTAAAAAGCTTCTCCTTTTTGTCTATGCAGACATTTTGTGTCTTATACGGTTTGGCTCTGTGTCCCCACCCAAATCTCATCTCAAATTGTAATCCCCACATGTGGAGGGAGGAACCTGGTGGGAGGTGATTGGACCATGGAGATGGTTCCCCCATGCTCTTATTGTGATGGTGAGTGAGTTCTCATACGATCTGATAGTTTAAAAGTTTGTGGAAGTTCCTCCTCCTGACTCGCTCTCTCCTGCCGCTTTGTGAAGAAGGTACTAGCTTCTTCTTTGCCTTCCACTATGATGGTAACTTTCCTGAGGCCTCCCCAGCCCTGCAGAATTATGAGTCAATTAAACCTTTTTCCTTTATAAATTTCCCAGTCTCAGGCAGTTCTTTATAGTGAGTGTGAAAACAGACTAATACAGTCTCTTTATGCATACCATTTTATATCTCAGTTTAAAATAATAACCTGAAAAACAGATTTCTTACATCTTTGCTATAAGAAACTCTGATAGAACTACCAAGTGCATTACATTCTTATGGGATAACTCTTTGTAAAGAAATGAATCAACTATGTCTATCATTAGTTTGATTGCTTTTTGATAATTTATTCATCATAAATTTTTCTTTTTCTTTACCCTGTCCATAATTTAGACCTTTGTTGTCATTATGCTCATTTTCCTTTATTCTAGTAGGAGTTCCAAAAAATATTTTTATATCAAACTACTTTTTTTTTCTTTAAGAAAAGAAAGAGTACAGAACATTAGAAACATTCAGATATTTGTGTGGTTTATACATTGCATAACTCTGGGGCAAAGTTTGTGTAGTCAGCCAAGGATGGGTTTAAATCTTGCCACAGAGAGAGACTACATAATATAATTATAATTGGTTTGCTTGAATCAGGTTTCAGACATTGTCCAAACATTGCATTTGGTTTTGGTTGTCTCATAAAATTCTTTTAATGTCTAATCTGTATCAGGCAGTTCCATCTACCTTTCTGTTTTTAAAATGTTATCAACTAAGATAAAGTATGTACTATGGTTTAATATATAGTGCAAGGTAAGCACTCAATATGGTAGCTACTATTGTTATTGTTCCTATTATGACATCTCCGAATATCAACTACACTTGTTTGAAATATGTTGTAGTTCATGGATTTGAGGATTGGTGTCTTTTGACAATTTTGGAAAAATTCAGTCATTATCTCTTCAAATATTACCTTGCTTCCATTCTTTCTATGGGTTCCCTCTGAAATTCTGATGAATGAGTATTGGACGTACTCATTTATCCTTCATGTTTTTCTTAAACCGTATTTCATGTTTTCTAACTCAGTGCTTCATTGAGTAACTTTTATCTGTTTTAGCTTCCAGTTCACTAATTGTTCATTTCAGTCTAATTTACTGTCATATCCTATTCTAATAAATTTCTAATTTCAAATATATTTTAAATTTCTAGATGTTTTATTTAATTATTCTTTTTTCTGGTAATTTTTGATAATTGCTATTTTAATATTTGTTTTCAATTCTTTTATTTCTTTAAATACATTAAAAATACTTATTTTGTAGTCTATATTTGATAATTCTTATATTTATATGTCTTTTTGTGCCTTGTTTTGTGGATTGCTATTACTACTGACTCTGCTCATGGTACCTTGTTTAATCAGTATATAATTTCTTTTAATTGAGAGTGTCTGTTTATTGGAACTTTATCTGTGAAAATTATCTGAAGACTGTATTTCTGCTGAGGATAGAAATGCAGGGTATTTCTGAGAGTATTTCTGCTTATCAGTTTCCGCTTCCAAAACATGTCTGCTTTAAAATATTAGCTTGTGTTTTATTTATTTAAATCTTATAGATAGAATCAATATGGGCTTTAAAATCCATGTGAAGACTGGTTCGTGATCATAATTTCTCATGGGAAGTTTTTTTCCTTCTACTCATAGCCAAAACAAAGATAGATCATTTTCCTTGTTCTCTTTCTTTGCTGGTTAGATTTCATATTTATTCCTCCTTTCCTTAGTGTTCAGCTTTATTGGGGGGAGGTCTTCTTACTCTTGTCCTCCAAAGATCCTTTAGTAGTGATACCCTAGAGCAGTGGTTTTCAGTCCTGGGGTGTGAAAGGGGAGCCCCTAGGGAACACTTGGCAAAGACTGGAGACATTTTTGTTTATTACAACTGGGGGAAAGTAGAAGGTGCTACTGGTATCTGGTAGGTAGAGGCCAGAGGTGCTCCTAAATATTCTACAAAGCAGGGGACAGTCCCAACAAATAATTATCTAGTGCCCAGGCTGAGAAACCTCATTCTAGGTCAACAAGCCTTGATAAGTGCCCTCAAGGAAGCCAGTTGCTTTAGCTTAGTCCCTTGAACTCTTACTTCTGCTTAGTCTTAGGGGATTTCCTTACTTTCTAGAAAGTTTACTCATGCACTTAAATGAACCTCAAAATTATTTTAATCACTTAAAAATATTTAGTATTTAGATGATCAACAGGCAAGATGCCTGTTGTTTTGCTTGAGCTAGTTCTCTCCTCATGCTTTATGGAGAGTGTTCCCTTGTCTGGCTTCATGATACTTTGATTAGTCTCTAGTTATGGACTTTAAGGTAGTTTTTAATCATTTGTTACTACAAACAATGGTCCAATGAAGGGCACTTTGCATATATGAGAATATATCTGTAGAATAAGCACCTAGAAATATAAATGCTGGGCATATGCATTTAAAATTTTTATAAATGTTGCCATATTTTCCATATAGGATTTATCAGTTTAACCTTCCACTAGCTTCATGAGAGTAACTTTTTCTTACACAGGTTTTAAGTTCAAACTGATTGGTTTGAAAAATGAACGCCAAGATACACAAACAGAAAGAATGAACCTTCAGATAGATAGCCATCTGTCAAATTCAACAGTTATCAGGATTTTGTCATATTTGTTTCAGTGATCCCCCTCATCTTATTTTTTTCTCTTTTCATTGCTGAAGTATTTTGAAGATCCAGACATTATTTCATTTCACCCCATATTTCAACATGAATCTCTGAAATATGTGGACATTTATTGTATAACCACAATGCAATACTCCTATAGCTCTGTATCATCTAAAAAATGTCATAAGGAAATTTCCTCAGATGTGAGGAAAAAATTGCTTTTTAAAAACTGGTTTGTTTGAAATAGGATCATTACAAGATTCACCCATTATGTTTGGATTTTATGTCTCTTAACTCTCTTTCAAGTTGGAACAGTGTCTTTTCCTTTTGACCCCCTGCCATTGTCTAGTAGCAACTGGATTAATTGTCATATGCAGAATGCCCACATTTGGTTTGTCTGTTGGCTTCCTTGTGGTGTAATTTAACTTGTTCGTCTATCCTTTGTGGAGAAAAATTGACAGTTGATATTTGAGTAGATTCAGGCTCAACATTTGGCAAGGACAAGTGATATAATAGACATTACAATATACATTGAAGCAAGAGACACGTAACATCTGCTTTTGTCACTTTGTCAATTAGCCTGTTGATCAGTGGATTCAAGCAGTCACAGGCTGATCTCTCTTGTAAAATTCCCATTTACCTTTTATAAAATGGCTTTATCAATGTGATCCCTGGTTGAATTAATTATTTTATGAGGATTTGCAGAATGGTGATTTATAAAAATTTCTACCTTTTCTTCCACACTTCTTAATTAGAATTCTTCATTAAGGATTGCTTCCCCCACCAATTAGGGCTAACTAATTTTCTTGAAGTATACCTCATCCAGGAAAGGCAGAATAAATTATTTCCTTTTAATTGCCTGTTTTCAGAATAACGGTTTAGAGCCCTAGTTATTTCCAGTGGTGTCCAATTAGTTTTGATTAAATTTTAGTTTCTCCCTCTTCTCTTTTTGAGGGAGATACCAATATGAATCTTGTTTGTTTCGTGTTCTTCCATCTATTGCATTCATTACTCTTTTTTAAACTCAAATTGTCACGTATTGGCCAATCCCGACCCCTTCATATTTCCTCCTGTGTCCCTCTGATGTGGCCCATTTTGCCCTTGGTAGTTTCATTGCTTTCTGGCACAACCACATTTCTCAGGTACATCTTGTATATTTCTGCCCCCAGACCTTGAATCAGCTATTACTCATTGAAATTGAAATTATTATTTTTATTTCTATTCTTGAAAAAATTATCATCTTTCCATAGATTCAAAAGATATTTGTATTTTCTTTTCTCTAAAGTGAATGTTTTTCATTTTTCCCTAAAGGGTTATTTTTTTCTAATTAATTTATATGATTTCTTTGTTATGATAAAAAATAGCCTATGTCTTGTCTCTGATATAAACTTGAAATATTAACCACATTTGCTATTTGCCATTTGACCATTTAAGGCATTTTTATGCCATATATTTTTTAATGTAGCAAAGTTTATTTTTTTCTTTTATGACAGTTTTAATTCATATTTAACAAATCTTTTCCCAATCTTAGATTATAAGAAATACTTTTTCCAAACATTTTGGGGCTTCGTTTTTTAATCTTTTAATAATCTTTGATCATCTGGAATTTATCTTTGTGTAAGATGTGAGATATGGATCCAATTTATTTGTTCCCATATGGCTGAAAAGTTATCTCCATACCATTTATTGAATAATCCATCTTTTTCTCACTATTTGAAATATCAAGTTTATCACTGAAATTTGCTATGGAATTTTTGTTTGAGTCCACTGTTCTGTCTTTCCATTCATATAGCAGTACCATATTACTTTATAATATATTTTATTATCTAACAGGTAATATTGTTCTACAAATTTTTATGGAGAATTTTATACAATAACTTTTTCATTTCAGTTTATTTTTTCCAGAGGAAATATATTGGCATTTTAGTTGAGATCGTGTTAAATTTTTAGATTAACCAGAGAAGAATGGATATTTTTTGTGATGTTGACGTCTTATTTAAGACATGATGTGACTTTCAACTCTCCAATTATTTAAGCTTTTTCTGTCACTTCATAGTATTTAAACATTTTCTCCATATAGAGCATATAGAACTTTTCCCTTTCTGTGGTGTTAGTTATGGTATGGGCTCAGCTGCTATTGCAAACAAACAAACAACACAATACACACAAAGCAAAACAATCATGAAAATTATTTTCATGATTCTAGATTTTTCAGAGACTCAGGTTGCTTTTCACTTCTTGCTTTACTGTTTTATAAGGTGCAACTTATTCTTTTTGTAAAAGTCAGTTTAATACCATCACATCTATCTTGGATCTTGTTGGAAAGGGAAAGAGAGTGGCCTAGAATCTTCAAGGAGATGACATTTCCCATATTACCTTTGCTTACCTTTATTGGCTCCCAAAATAAGCATGTAGCACACCTAGCTGAAAGAAAGGCTTGCACATGGAGTTTCCAGGTATTCAGGTGAGCAAACATGTTTGTGGTTTAAACTCAGAGAGTTCTATTATTTAAAGTAGAAGCAAAGAATAAGTACTGGGGTTGGGGGAAAATTAATAATTTTATAAATTTTATCTTTTTAGTTGCTAATGAAAATAGATTTTTTTCCATTATAGCTTTTGAGTGATTGTTGTGTGTAACATGAACGTTATATTCTACCAATTATTATTATTATTTTATTATTTTTTGCCAAATCATTGAATTATTTTGTTTCACAAGAGTTCATTTTCTTCAAATATCTAGATTAAAAATATCATCTGTAAATAATTATAATTTGATATACTTTATAATTCATATCCCTCTTATGTAGTTATATTAACTAACTGCTTTGGCTAGTAACTCTAGAACGATATTAAATAATAGTGGAGATAAAAGATATCTTAATTGTGTTTCTGACTTTAATGGAACAGCTTTCAGTATTTTCCTATAGATATGATGTTTGCTTTTGGGTCAAATATGATATGCACATTATCATTAGAAAAAATATAGCTCTTCTATTTTATTTTTTGTTTTATCAAGATTGAATGTCGAATTTTACTGGATAAGTTTAGGCTTCCATAAAGATAATAGTATAAATTTTCATTTTAAATGTTAGTACAAAAATTAATATTAACACTGAACTTCCTTTGTATACTCAAAATGATACTTGTCATGAAAAATTATGTTTTGTCTATTATTATATTATCTGTTAACATTTTATTTAGTATTTTTGCAACCATACTCAGAGTGAGATTGATTTTAAAAATCTTTGACTCTTTTGTTCTAAAAGTATTTTTGAAGTTTTTATTATGTTAATATGTCTTAGATCTTTTAAAATAATATTAGAGTTATCTGTTCCTCTGATCTTTCCTGTTCAGGCTCAATATACTGGGAATGTTTTGAGCTTTAGTAATGTTTTCAATTTATAATGAACTATCACAATTTCTTTCTCTTCTGTGATGTTTTGCTAATTTATAATCTCCAGAAAAAGATCCATTTTAACCTAGGTTTTAAAATTATTTACAAAAAGCAAGCACATTGGTATTTTAAGATTCTTTGGATTTCTTATATCTGGGGTTATTTTTGTATAATTATTTTCTATTTTGCATGTTTGTGCTTTTTCAGTTTTTGTTTTGAGTAGATATTTAGTGATGTATCAATTTACTCTCTGTGTGTGCATATGTGTGTGTATTTATAGCCAAATCTTGGGTTTATTTGATAGTTCTATCATTTTTCTGAGTCACTATATTCTGAGTATTTCTCTTGCATATAGCATGTAATTGAGATTTTCTTTGTAGTCTGATCTGAAAATCTATTTTAATAAGTAAGTTTATCTCATTTGTATTTTTATATGAAACATATTTTGCTGTAGGTATGTTGTCATATTTTATGTTATACTTACTAAATAATGACAGAACTCATTTGTGTTCATTTCCTTCCTTTTCAGTTTTCATGCTCATAACTTCAAATAAACTTAAGCTCCATTATTTGATTTATCAACAAAAATGTCTTGACCTCCTCCAGCTCTAAAACTTCTGCTTTCCCCTTGTCCTTCCCAGCACATATGACATTTGTATTCTCTTACTTAAGCATCATCCTCACATTTGCTTTTATCTTAGTTCTTACTCTGAAATGGACTCTGTGTCACTGCCAGACATTTTCAAAAACTTTTTCTGTTCATTACTTTGTTGGCTGAATTTTTAAAATTTATTTTAAATGAATGTGTATAAATGCTTATGTCCTTTCATTTACCTGAAAAACTATTTGCCTAGAAATATAATTATGAATCGCTTTTTTTCTTTGAATACTTTGCAGGAATTACCCGTTCTCTTTCAGTATTGTTAGGGAGAAATCTAGTATGAGTCAGATTTTTTTTTTGTTTACATTTTATAGGCAACATATTATTATTATTATTATTCTGTCTGACATCTTTTTTTTTGTCTCACAGAAATCAGTCACTTTATTAAGAAATGACTTTGGATTGATTTTTCTGTATGAATTTTTCTTTTTGTTTTCCTGGGACATAGTGTGTTTATATTTCATAGATTCAAATCTTTTCTGTTTCTGAAAAGTTTCTTGAATTATATCCTTAAATATTTACACTGCTCTGTTGCTTTGGTTTTCTTTTATATGTATAATTTCCATTTTTATTTTAGATTTAGAGAGTACTTGTGCAGGTTTGTTACATGTCTATATCTTGTGATGCTGAGATTTGTGGTGCAATTGAGCTCCTTACCCAGGTGGTGAGTATAGTACCCAAAAATAGGTAGTTTTTCAGCCATTGCACACTTTCTCACTCCCTGCTCTAGTAGTCCCCAGTGACTACTGTTGCCATCTTTATGTCCACAATAACACAATGTTTAGCTTGTATTTGTAAGTGAGAGGATGTGGTGTTTGGTTTTCTGTTCCTGTGTTAACTTTACTTAGGATAATGACCTTCAGCTGCAGCCATATTGCCTCAAAGAACACGGTTTTATTTTTTTTATGGCTGTGTAGTATTCTATGGTGTATATGTACCATATTTTCTTTATTCATTCCTCTTTTGATGGGCACCTGGGTTGGTTCCACGTCTTTGCTATTGTGAATGGTGCTGCAATGAACATATGAATGCATGTGTCTTCTGTAGAAAGATTTATTTTCATTTGGATATATATCTAGTAATGGGGTTACTGGGTCAAATGATATTTCAACTTTTAGTTCTTTAAGAAATCTCCAAACTGCTTTCCGCAGTGGTTGAACTAATATACATTCCCACCAACAGTATATGTATTCCCTTTTCTCTGCAGCCTCACCAGCATCTATTTTTTGACTTTTTAGTAATAGCCATTCTAACTGGAGTGAGATGGTATCTTATTGTGGATTTGATTTGCATTTCCCTGATGATTAGTGATGTTGAGCATGTTTCTTATATTTGTTGGCTATTTGTACATCTCCGTTTGAGAAGTATCTTGTTCATGGCCTTGCCCAGTTTTTAATGAAGTTATTTGTTTTTAGTTGTTGAACTGTTTAGTCCCTTATAGATTCTGGATATTAGACCTTTGTTAGATGCATAGTTTACAAATATTTTCTCCCATTCTGGAGATTGTCTGTTTATTCTGTTTTTTTTTTTTTTTTTTTTTTTTTGATAAGTAGAAGCTCTTTAGTTTAATTAGATCCCACCTGTCAACTTTTGGTTTTGTTGCAATTGCTTTTGAGGACTTAGTCATAAATTACTTTCCAAGACCGATGTCCAGAGCAGTGTTTTCTAGTTTTTTTTTTCTAGGTTTCTTATAATTCAAAGTCTTACATGTAAGTCTTTAATCCATCTTTGGTTAATTTTTGTATATGGTGAGAGGTAGAGGTTCAGTTTCATTCTTCTGCATTTGGTCAGTGAGTTATCACAGCACCATTTATTGAATAGAGTATCTTTTTCCCATTTTTAATTTTTGTTGACTTTGTTGAAGATCAGTAGGTTGTAGATGTGTGGCTTTATTTCTGGGTTCTCTGTTCTGTTTCACTGATCCATGTGTCTGTTTTTATTCCCAGTACCATGCAGTTTGGGTTTTTTTTTTTTTTTTTT
>NC_045438.1:80916356-80926278 GCF_002776525.5 Piliocolobus tephrosceles | reverse complement strand
ATCTATCTATCTATCTATCTATCTATCTATCTATCTATCTATCTATCTATTTTAAAGCTCACTCTATTTAGTCCAATTTAATTTCTTTATGGTAAGTCCACCTAAAGTATCTCTGATTGTTCCAGTCTATAACAACCTCTTTATCACTAAAAAGGTATTTTGAAATCCATCTAATATTTTAAAATGTATTATTATTAATTAGTTTATTTTACTTGTTTTTATATTCATTATTAGCTCATTTCATATCACTCATATCATCACACCATTAAAATATTGAGTAATGGCTGGCCCTGGGTAGATATATTCTACATGTGTAAGAACAGACAACTGTAGCATGGGCCAATTCTAAATAATAAAATGATGGCAGAGATTCTACTCTTGAATTTGAAGGATATAAATTGTTAAAATTGCTAGTTTATACAACTGACAGTTATTGAAAGCCTACCAGGTACAGTCATCTTGCCTGAATTACTATAATACCCCTCAACTTCTCTTTATGCCTTCAGCCTTTTCTTCTCCAATTCATTCTCCACACCACAACTAGAGTGAGTAATACTTCTATAATGCGAATTCATTCATGTTTTTGCCCTGACTATAATCTTCCAATAGTTCCCCATTTATTTCAAGATGAAGTGAAACTTCCTGGCATGACATTCAAAGTTTATGATGATCTGGCTCCTGTAGGTCTCCCTGCCCCTGCCATATTTTCTTTTCTTTTTAAATTTTACTTTAAGTTTCAGGATACATGTGCAGAATGTGCAGGTTTGTTATATAGGTATACGTATGCATGGTGTTGTGCTTCATCTGTTGACCAGTCTTCTAAATTTCCTCCCTCACCCCCACCCTGCAACAGGCCCTGGTGTGTGGTGTTCTCCTCCCCTGTGTCCACGTGTTCTCATTGTTCAACTCCCATTTATAAATGAGAATATGTGGTGTTTGGTTTCCTGTTCCTGTGTTAGTTTGCTGAGGATGATGGTTTCCAGCTTCATCCATGTCCCTGCAAAGGACATGATCTCATTCCTTTTTATGGCTGTATAGTATTCCATGGTGTGTATGTACAAGGTTTTCTTTATCCAGTATATAACTGATGAACATTTGGGTTCGTTCCATGACTTTGCTATTGTAAATAGTGCTGCAATAAACATACCTGTGCATGTGTCTTAATAGTCGAATTATTTATATTCCTTTGAATATATTCCCAGTAATGGAATTGCTGGCATTATATTCAAAGGAATATAATAATTGCTGGCACAATTTCTGTGTTTAGATCCTCGAGGCAGCACTATACTGTCTTCCACAATGGTTGAACTACTTTACATTCCCACCACAGAATAAAAGTGTTCCTATTTCTCCACAGTCTTGCCAGCATCTATTGTACCTTGACTTTTTAATAATCGCCATTCTAACTGATATGAGGTGGTATCTCATTGTGGTATTGATTTGCATTTCTCTAATGATCAGTGATGTTGAGATTTTTTTCATATGTTTGCAGGCCACATAAATGTCTTCTTTTGAGAAGCATATGTTCATATTCATTGCCCACTTTTTGATGGTGTTGTTTTTTTCTCATAAATTTGTTTAAGTTTCTTGTAAATCATGGATGTTAGACCTGTGTCAGATAGGTAGATTGCAAAGATTTTCTCCCATTCTGTAGGTTGCCTGTTCACTCTGATGATAGTTTCTTTTGCTCTGCAGAAGCTCTTTAGTTAAATTAGATCCTATTTGTCAATTTTGGCTTTTGTTGCAATTGCTTTTGGCATTTTTGTCATGAATTCTTTGCAAATGCCTATGTCCTAAATGGTATTGCCTAGGTTTTCTTCTAGGGTCTTTATGGTTTTGGGTTTTACATTTGAGTCTTTAATCTATCTTGAGTTAATTTTTTGTATAAGGTTTAAGAAGGGGATCCAGTTTTAGTTTTCTGCAAATAGCTATCCAGTTTTCCCAGCATCATTTATTGATAGGAGATCCTTTCCCCATTGCTTGTTTTTGTCATGTTTGTTGAAGATCAGATGGTTGTAGATATGCGGTGTTATTTCTGAGGCCTCTGTTCTGTTCCATTGGTCTATATGTCTGTTTTGGTACCAGTACCATGCTGTTTTGGTTACTGTAGCCTTGTAGTATAGTTTGAAGTCAGGTATCATGATGACTCCAGCTTTCTTCTTTCCTTTTAAGATGGCTTGGGCTATACAGGGTCTTCTTTGATTCCATATGAAATTTAAAGTAGTATTCCCTAATTCTCTGAAGATGGTCAATGGTAGTTTGATGTGAATAGTATTGGATCTATAAATTACTTTGGTCAGTGTGGCCATTTTTATGATATTGATTCTTCCCATCCATGAGGATGGAATGGTTTTTCATATGTTTGTGTCCTCTGTTATTTCCTTGAGCAGTGGTTTGTAGTTCTCCTTGAAGAGGTCCTTCACATCCCTTGTAAGTTGGATTCCTAGGTATTTTATTATCTTTGTAGCAATTGTGAATGGGAGTTCATTCATGATTTGGCTCTCTGCTTGTCTATTGTTGGTGTGAAATAATGCTTGTAATTTTGGCACATTGATTTTGTATCCTAGACTTTGCTGAAGTTGCTTATCAGCTTAAGGAGTTTTTTGGCTGAGACAATAGGGTTTTCTAAATATAGCATCATGTCGTCTGCAAACAGAGACAATCTGACTTCTTCTCTTCCTATTTGAATGCTCGTTATTTATTTATCTTGCCTCATTGCTCTTGCCAGAACTTCCAGTACTATGTTGAATAGGAGTGGTGAAAGCGGGCATCCTTGTCTTGTACTGGTTTTCAAAATTTTGCTCATTCAGTATGATGTTGGCTGTGGCTTTGTCATAAATAGCTTTTATTGTTTTGAGATATTTCCATCAATACTTAGTTTATTGAGAGTTTTTTACATGAATGGAGGTTAAATTTTATCAAAGGCCTTTTCTACATCTATTGAGATAATCATGTGGTTTTTGTCTTTGGTTCTAATTATATGATGAATTACATTTATTGATTTGCATATGTTAAACAAGCCTTGCATCCCAGGATAAAGCTGACTTGATAGTGGATGGTGGATAAGTTTTTTGATGTGCTGCTGGATTTTGATGTGCTGTTGGATCCTTTTATTGAGGATTTATGCATCAATGTTCATTATGGACATTGGTCTGAAGTTATTTTTTTTGTTGTGTCTCTGCTAGGTTTGGTGTCAGGATGATGCTGGCTTCACAAAATGAGTTAGGGAGGAGTCCCTCCTTTTCAATTGTTTGTAATATTTTCAGAAGGAATGGTACTAGCTCCTCTTTGTAACTCTGGTAGAATCTCATCTTGAATCATAGTTCCCATAATCCCTATGTGTCATGGAGGGGACCTAGTGGGAAGTAATTGAATCATGAGGGTAGTTACCTCCATGCTGTTATCATGATAGTGACTGAGTCCTCAAGAGATCTGATGGTTTTATACAGGATTTTTTCTTCCCTTCACTCGGTACTTCTCCTTCTTCTCCTTGCTGCCAACGTGTGAAAAAGGACGTGTATGAGGTGTCTGTTAACCCCTGCTGGGAGGTGTCTCCCAGTCAGGAGGCATGGGGAGCTGGGACCCACTTGAGGAGGCAGCCTGTCCCTTAGCAGAACTTGAGTGCTGTGCTGGGAGATCCGCTGCTCTCTTCAGAGCCAGCAGGCAGGAACATTTAAGTCTGCTGAAGCTTGGTCCACAGCCGCCCCTTCCCCCAGGTGCTCCGTCCCATAGGAGATGGGAGTTTTATCGGTAAGCCCCTGACTGGGCTGCTGCCTTGTTTTGAGAGATGCCCTGTCCAGAGAGGAGGAATCTAGAGAGGTAGTCTGGCTACAGTGGCTTTGCCATGCTGTGGTGGGTTCCGCACCCAGTTGGAACTTCCTTGTGGCTTTGTTTACACCGCAAAGGGAAAACTGCCTACTCAAGACTCAAAATGGCAGACGCCCCTCCCCCTACCAAACTCGAGTTTCCCAGATCGATTTCAGACTGCTGTGCTGTCAGCAGTGAGAATTTCAAGTCCACCGATCTTAGCTTGTTGGGCTCCATGGGGATGGGATCTGCTGAGCAACACTACTCGGCTGCCTGGCTTCAGTCCCCTTTCCAGGGGAGTGAACGGTTCCATCTTGCTGGTATTCCAGGCGCCACTAGGGTACAAAAAAATAAAAAAATACTCCTGCAGCTAGCTTGATATCTGCTCAAACAGCCACCCAGTTTTGTGCTTGAAACCCAGGGCCCTGATAATGTAGGTACCCGAGAGAATCTCCTGGTCTGTGAGTTGCAAAGCCTGTGGGAAAAGTGTAGTATCTGGGCCAGATAGCACTGTCTCTGGTAGCAGAGTCCTTCAGGGCTTCCCTTGGCTAGGGGAGGGAGTTCCCCGACCCCTTGCACTTCCCAGGTGAGGTGACACCCACCCTGCTTCTGCTCACCCTCTGTGGGCTGCACCCACTGTCTAACCAGTCCCAGTGAGATGAACTGGTTACCTCAGTTGGAAATGCAGAAATCGCCTGCCTTCTGCGTTGGTCTCACTGGGAGCTGCAGACTGGAGCTGTTTCTATTCGGCCATCTTTCCTTCTCCCTGGATTTTGTTTTCTAAGTACTAATTAAGAGATTTTTAAAAAGGGAGTAAAATATATCTGACCTATGCTTTACTAAGTTATACAAAGGCTAGTTTGGATGTGAAAGAGGTTAGAGACACAGAGTCCCTTAGGAGACCATTTCAAAGGCCAGATAAGAAATTAAAAAGATTTAACTAAATAAATAGCAACGAGGAAGGAAATCAAGGAATAGTGATGAGGTATATTGCTGATTAAGGGTCCACAGGATTTGTTCAGTGGATGAGTATAGTGTTCAGAATGATGAGGTAGGAAAAGAAAAATGAGCTGTAATAAATTCTGCAGCTGGTGGTATCTGAAAGCCTTGAGGACTTCATTATAATTGATTTAGAACATTGTCTGCTATCAGAGAACTATATTATAACCATAGTAACTATGTTTATTTAGTATTGAAATGCATTTATATCACACTTGATTCCAAAGGTTGCTTGAGAACTCATAGTAATAATAGGTTTTATTTTCAAAAAGGAAGTAAATTTTTTTTTCTTGTCAGAAAGGCCAGGCTAAGTTTATTTATCACTTTCTTCTTAAGGAAATTGCATTTTCTTCTTGCTTCTTTTTCTCACACCAGTTGTTTAGCAATCAAAACCTGACATTCAATAATCTGAAAGCTACCAAAATTCAGCAGAGAGAATAGGGAAACAAATAAGTTAGGAAGGGGACTAAAGTCAGGTGCTTTTGGTCAAATAATAGAGAAGGGAATTAAAGAAGAGATACAAGTGTTCTCTAATGTGATTTTTATAAAACTCAGGGTTATGCAATTTTTGTAATTTTTAAATTATCCACATGATCTCTCTAGGTGGCCCACAAAGAAATGAGGCTTACCTTAAAAACAACTCTTCCTAAGAAGTAGAATGTGGCCCTCAATTCCTTGATTTATCTGTTTTAATTTTAATCTAAATGTATGTGTAATAATTGGTAATTATTTAACCATTGGAGTCAGCTCTATGATGTAAGCCAAGTGATATTTTTCCTAAAATAATTTGTTTTCATTACAATAGGTCAGCATATTCTAGGTGTGTTACACTGCCAAAAAAAAAGCTCTTTATTGTCTATTTATTTTGACTTACATTTTTATTGTTATTATATTACAACATAGTATACTATTTTACTATACATATTACAAATTGATCAATCTATCTAGATCTGTCTGTCTGTATCTTTATCTCCTAAATAGAGAATAAACTCTTAAAAATAGCTTTTTTTAGAAGACTTTCACTTCAGTACACTTTCTTCTTGGTTATACTTTGCTAATTTACTCTCATGGTTTTATACATATTAAAAGCCCACAAATGCAAAATGGCAAGGGGCATTAACTAAGAAATAATGTTTGATGTGTACTTCAATGTATAATTAGAATGTGAAACCAAAGAATAGTGCCTCTAGAATTTGTCCAGACATCTCCCCTTACCCACTCCACCACCGCTGCCAAAGACAGAAATAAAAACAAAGATAAGGACTCCAGTGCTATAAGGAAATAAAAGCTTTTGAGCAAGGTGGATGATTCTTCTTCCAAGAATCCACCCATTATCCTTCCATGTGCTGTTGATGTACAATTTGCTACTGCAAAATTTCTGCCAATTAACTTTAATAGATGCTGACGTGCACCCGGTATCCCTTCACAATCGGAATACTCATTTCCCACTTCCGGGAGTGAGGCTGTGCCAGTTAAGACTGAGTCTCTTGCCAGAAATGGCTCTTGGCCAAGCAGAGCTGCCTCAGGCAAGGTTGTACCTGCTCCCTGGGGGCAGCTCGCATTCAACAACAGAGCCTTTTGGGAGCTACAGTTCATAGCTCCATTGTTTCAATTTGGTCAATCTCTTCCGGGTCATCCCAACTTCAGAGGAGCCAAGGGATTTGCTAAGGCCTCTTTTGAAAATGCATCTCAGTCTACCTTTTCCTTCCAGTAGATCAATCCTATTTCTCTCACTGTCTTTCAAGGGTTATATTTGAGAGACCTTCACAAGAAAACTCTCATTTACAAATCTTCATCTCAGATTTGGGCTGTGACAGTAACTTTTTTTTTGTTTTTAGGGAAAAATACTATTTTTCTATTATGTGTTTTGCTCTTCCAGGTGTGATTGGAACAAAACATAAGGTGGAAGCTACCCTGGGAAGAGAGAGTGGGAAATGCAAAGGTTATGTTATTTTGAAAACATATTTTGACTATGTATCTGAGATTACTGTGTGACTGGGAGAAATATTTACAAATTACATGTACCTGGCTTTATAGCAAGCTCAATAGGAGTCATTATTAGTGTACTCAGTCTCAGAATCTCAACCTATTACTTAACTGGCTGGACCACAGTTTCTCTCCAGATTTCTTATGGCAATTAAGTTAACTGGGGGTAAGAATGGTACAAAATTTATGCCTCTATTAGTTTTATATGGGTATAGCCTGTGCTCAGGTTCCTAAGTCTCTGATGGTGTATATGTTTAAAATATATTTATATGAAGAATGAGAAATAAACAAAAATACTCAAGTTTAAAAAGCACTAAATAAATTTCGAATCTTACTGGTGCTCTTGTTTTTATGTTTAAAATTTTGTCACCGTAGTATATTTTCTTTTATTGTTGTTGTTGGTGTTAAAAAGTTACATTTACTATACAAACCTTCAACTCCAGAACTTAGAGTACCAGTGTGAAAATTGCAGTAGAATTAGTGTATGAGGTCAACATTTGAGCTTTCAAAAGCTATTTCTTATTGTTGCTGTGAACAGCTATGACTGACCAAAAAGTCCATATGCACATGACTCTGCACACACAAAAATAGATTTTTCTTTATAATACCTTTCCCGAATAAGGAAAAGCAGTTAGGGGTTGACTATTCACTGGAGAAGAGTATTTGCAGAAATTGTGAGGATTTTATTTATAAGTAGAATTTATAGAAAATAATTTGCAATCTTAAAAGTTTTGTTGAGCATTGTTTTTATTCTTTGCAAAAACTCATAAAACATATAAGATAATTCAAACTTAGGGATAATATTGTGTGTGTATTTCAAATTTTTGCAAATGACAGTCACCATTAAGCTATCTTAAAGCATCCCACATAGGGGTGGGGGTGTGGGAAAAGAGAAATATAATGGTAATATTTTAGTTCTCAGACCCACTAAAAAAGCATTCTTAAGATCTCATATTTTTATTCTAATCATTTACAATAAAATTATAAATTTTTTATTTGTTGAAAATATATGTTCCAAGAGGAGCATTTAAATAGAGAGAGTATGAAAACAAAAAATACATCAGTAACTCTAAACTGAGATTACTTTATGATGTAAAATGTAGAGATGAGGTTGTTCATGTTCAGTTAAACAAAGACAATGAGTGCAATCAGCAACATGTGCTGTTGTACTGAGCTACCTCTCAAAATAAACTAGAAGCATTTTTATTTCCATGTGTAATTACTGCTAATGATTACGTTACATTCAAAGATTCTTCCTGGGTTTTATGTGGTTTCCAGTAAATAGTAGCCATTCTAAAATTTAAATAAAATTATACATAATTGAGCCTTTCTTAAATAGTAAAATAATAATGCATTGAATTTCCATTTTCACAAAAGTTGAGGATTAGACATAGAATACATCTGGAAAACCTGTTCACTCAGTATTTATGACTAATTTGAATAGTTAATTTTAAAGACAAAATGGAACAGGAAGTCACAGTTACATGTACATAA
Source organism: Piliocolobus tephrosceles (assembly GCF_002776525.5). Lineage (NCBI taxonomy): Eukaryota > Metazoa > Chordata > Mammalia > Primates > Cercopithecidae > Piliocolobus > Piliocolobus tephrosceles. The sequence continues at coordinate 80,917,992 of NC_045438.1, read as the reverse complement.
ACTAACAGATCACCAACGAACAGAAAAGAAACAAAAATCCCAGGTAGTATGGGAGGAAAATGTTAATTAAGTGGCTGTTCCAGCAACACTTGCTACTCTCTCGCACCTCTTTATTTTCACAGGGAAAATTTTCTCTTAAAGCACATGGACACACAAATGCAAATGGAGAGAGATATTAAGCTTATTTTGACATTTTTCTTTGCTTGTCCGCATGAGAAGAGAAAGTCCAGTGGAGTGGAAACAGCAGCAATCTGGAAATAGAATTTCTGAGTTTGAATCATGACTGCTTCTTGAAAGTTGTATATTCCTGGGAAAGACATTAATATAGATGTCTCTTTGCTCATCTGAAAGTAGACTAGCCTATTTCTAATACCTCTACTAATTGTACAAATTCTTTGAGATTATAGTCATTTTCTCTGGAGAATTTAAAGCAAAGGGAAAACAACCGGCTTGTGGAAGGTTTTTCATGCAGGACTTGAAGGTGGTATTGCTCTGCAGGATCAAGTGATGCCTATTTGCAGAGCATGTTTAAAGGCCCTTTGGAAGGAGAGAAAGTGAATCAAAACCTGGAGGCAGCAATGTTTCCTAACCAGTGGTTAGAGAGTATCTAGAAGTTTCTGAAGATGCTCTTGAGAGATTCTTTTGTTAAACATTCCTCAATTGCAACTTCTCTTTTAAAAAAGAGGCAAACTAAAAGATGATTCCAAACATTAAATTCCTTTGAACTGGAACCACATAAGATACCTATGAGTGAACAACAAATAGAAGCACAATTCATGACCTAGTCAATCAGTTTATCACTCAACCAAGCATTTGTAACCAATGTGATGAATTTGGCTATTTATATCACTTTTAAATTGCTTTTATTGTTAGTCCTAAACTAAATAATTAATAGCAATAGTGGACCATTTGTTAAGGATTTTTATTGAATATAGTTAGGAGTATAAGAATGACCCTCATTCTGAAAAGTCCATTTATGATTTCAGCGTATCAATGTGTTGTACATTTTACCAAAATTCTTTTACAGCACATTAGCATATCCCTACTATTTAAACAAATGAAAAAAGTTAATATAAGAAAATATAGTTATGATTTACACACATTCAGAATAAAGATTATTCAGAAATCCCTCAATTCATTATTTGAGGAGGAGCACTTTTAATTATCATGTTGAATCTTTCTTACATAAGTCATAGTTTAAAAACAAAACCTGAAAATTACGGAAAGAATTTAGGTGACTTTGAAACCACAGAATACAAGAATTTCAGACAACCTATAGAGAAAATGGTTGTCTATTTTTGGTATCACTACATAATATACATTTTAATGTTTTTGGCTAAAAATCCTAATACTTCATGCTGTGTTATTTCTTGACAAATTACCATGTATTAAATACATAATATAAGCAATCACAGCATTCATCACTTTTTTTTTTTTTTTTTTTTTTTTTTTTGAAACGGGGTTTTTCTTTGTGGCCCGGGCTGGTGGGGGGGGGTTGGATCCCCCCCCCCCCCAACCCCCCCCCCCCGGGTCCCCGCCCTTCTCCTGCCAGCCTCCCGAGTAGCGGGGGCACCAGGGGCGCCCGCCATCTCCCAGCTAATTTTTTTGTATTTTTAGTAGAGATGGGGTTTCACCG
>NC_045438.1:80789400-80916256 GCF_002776525.5 Piliocolobus tephrosceles | reverse complement strand
TTTTTTTTTTTTTTTTTTTTTTTTTTTGAGACGGAGTCTTGCTCTGTGGCCCAGGCTGGAGTGCAGTGGCTGGATCTCAGCTCACTGCAAGCTCCGCCTCCCGGGTTCACGCCATTCTCCTGCCTCAGCCTCCCGAGTAGCTGGGACCACAGGTGCCGGCCACCTTGCCCAGCTAATTTTTTTGTATTTTTAGTAGAGATGGGGTTTCACCGTGTTAGTCAGGATGGTCTCGATCTCCTGACCTCGTGATCCGCCCGTCTCGGCCTCCCAAAGTGCTGGGATTATAGGCTTGAGCCACCGCGCCCGGCCGCATTCATCACTTTTAATCTGAAAAACTCAATTTGTCAAAATCTGAACTATTCATATGTAGCCATTGAAAGTAAATGTTCAATGAATTAAACTTAAACAAACGTAAAAATTCAGTCAGTCAGTTTTATTAACCACATATCAATCGTTCAATAGCTACATGTCTAGTTGCTACGATATTGATTAGCACAGAATAAAACATTTTCATTATTCCCATTATTGCATAAGGTTCTAGTAGATATTACTGATTTAAATATTATAACATTTAACAGTAATTTGGTCTTAATATAATACTAATGTATATTATGTTATACATACTATATATGTTATGCAAATTTTATATATATATATATATATGTAACTTATGTATGCTTAAAATTGGTTTCTTGTCTTGCAAGCAAACATGACATAAAGACTTTCCAAGGACTAGACCCGTTATTTAGCTTTCTCATATTTTGTTGCAAGAGGAGACTTACAATCTAACTGAACAAATAGTGAATTAGAATTCAGGTATTGTTACACAGATCAGTTATGTCAGCTCTGTTTTTGGCAGGAGTTGTATAGCAGTTTAGCAGAGCATATGGAGTAGGTCTTGCCTGTAGTATTGCACTTATGTTTTTAGGTAACTGGTACGCATATGGAAAAATCAAGCTCTGTTATGAAGAATAAAGAGACTGACTTGTATTCTCCATGGAGGGCTATAGAATAGTCTGCATGGATGAGGGATTTACAACAATTTAAAAACACAACCAACAATATTCATATAACATACTGCTAACTGTGTGCACTATTTTGAAGTATACTTAATAGAAGGACCAAGAGTTTGAAAAGTTTGAGGGAGACAGCAATCACTTATACATAACTACTATAAAATCTTTAGCTTGACTCCCAAAAATCATTTGCCTTTGAAGAAGGTTGCATTCTGATTGGTCTCCTAGGTTAAATATTCTTCAAAATGTATTTCCAGATAAATAAATGAGTTAAACTACTGAGCTGTGATTTTGTATTGAGGGGTGATGATTTTGATCATTTTGACAAATTCACTGTAGAACTTATATATGACAACATTGGCCAAAAAGTTGACAGAAAAGAGGAAGATGTTAACAGTTCTCTTTGTTATGGCAACATATAGAGAAACCAAATAAGAACACTAATAGACTGGTTAGGGTATGATGTTATTTTATGTTACTTTAAAATATATTAAAATGTAAAGTAGAATTGTAGCAATTCTACTTCTATCTACTCGGTTACTTCTAGTGGTAATGCTTGAAGGGTATGGACATACATGAAAGCCCTGGGATCTACATAAAGTCCATGCATCTCATCTTGAGGTAAGAGATGCTTAGCATTGATTTTATGTTAGTATTATCTGTGGAGCTTCTAAAACTGCTGTTGCCCAGGACTCACCTAATATGTAAAATTAGATCCTCTAGGAATAAAGCCCATAAAATGGCATGTTTACAAAGCTCCCCAAGAGATTCTAATGGGCAGCTAGTTTTGAGAACCTCTGACTTAGAGATCTTAAAATTTTCTTTTTAGTTTTCTATTTTTTTATTAGATACCACACCTTATTTATCAAAACAGAAAGTTTAACTTTTCAAAATAACGTTAATGTTGCATCTAGTTAGTAGTAAATATACTTTAAAACAATAAAATATTAATGTACATTATTTTAAAAACAATGTAAAAGTAATCTAACATTTAAATTCAATAAGAAGCATTTTTTAAAGATTAAGTTATTTGATTTTTTTGCAGTAATTAATAATAACTTATGAGCTTCAGCACATCAGTTCAGCATATCGGGAACTTCAGAAAGTCGCTGTATTCTGGATTTCATGCCACGACTTTCAGAGCTTCACCTTGCCCTTAAGCTTGGAATCACAGCTTTAATTTGTCTTTTAACTAATTGGTATTTATGTCATTTGAATTGAATTGTCCTCACTCAATTATAATTTAGGTAATGAGACCGTCAACTTCACAATCCTCTTTCTTTTATACTGTTTTCTCAGCGCCCCATCAAACTTGAAAGACTATAAGAAGTAACTGCCTTTAGCTTCCTGGTTCTTCTAAGGGGCTATTGAATCATAAGTTTTAGGTAGAAATAGAACTGGATTTAGACCCAATCCTCTGTTGTTCTCTAAGTCATGCCTGGGAGTTAGTTTCAGTCACGTGTATATCCTGTTTATCTATTTAATTAACACTTGGTTAAAAGGTGCCATCCTTAACTGAAATTTACATGGTTTAATCCTATGTGGTTTACACACTGCTTTTTACATGAATTTTCAGTTAATTACCATGACAACCCTACAAGTGAGGTACTACTTTTCTCGTTTTTTCAGATAAAGAGTGGAGCTTAGAGAGATTAAATTTCTTGTCTACATTCTCACAGTTAATAAATGGTGGTACTGGGACTTGGATATGGTATTCTGAACCTAAACCCAATGATTTTTCTACTATGTCATGTGGTGAATTTTTTTATGTTGACAGATAAAATATTTTACAACTTCTGATTTTTCATGATCAGAAAATGGAAGTAATTCACTGTATATTTAATTATATAATAGAGTATTTTTCCCATTGTAAGGGAACCTACATTTTTCTTCCCTATCTCTCAATAAGAATTCTATTGTCGCTCTTGTATTTATAGCACAGACAGGTAACTCCTGTATGTTGAATACCCAAATATGTAAGGCGCAATACAGAGAACAAATTAGGATTTGAATTTGGAATCTAAGTACCCATAAAATTCACCTTGGAGAACAGAATTAAAGCAGCTTGAGAATTTCCAAGTTTAAGCCTATTTGCTAGATCCATTATTGCTGACTTCAAAAGAGTATCAACTGACTGGGAGAATTTCCTATATCATGGAGGGAGTTTTCCTTGATGCTGTTCACGTGTGATTTTTTTCAGAGCATTCTCATCTGGTAATGGGAGAACTATGTATGACAAGGCTTTCTGATTTATGTTTGGAAGACCTTGCAGATTGATAATCAGATGATGAATTTCTTCACACCAACCCTAACAAACCCAAATATTTCTTGTATGATTCTTCTTCATTATTACTGAATTTGAAGTGTTCTGCTTTGTTAAGCTTTAGATTTGTATTTCTAATTATATGCTGACTACTGAGAATCTCGCAAGCACCACAAAATCAACATGTCTCAGACTAAAGTATTCTTCTGTCCCTCACTTACTCACCATTTACTGAAAATGAAAACTATACCTCTACTTGAATTCCTTTTCTTGGTGAATTGCATCATTATTCACAGAGGACCACCCAAACTATGCACCTACTTGTATTCCTTAATTTTGTCAATATTTTTACCTTTAAATCTTTTGATTGTCACTTCTTAAGTCTTAACATACCCATCATCTACATCTCTCTTAAAAATTATCTTGTCCATGTTTCTATAACTCTGCCACTATCTGGGGTCAGGTGTGCCCCTCGTTTCAACCAACTAAAAAGTGCATCATCTTCCTTATTATTCTATCTGCAGGTCCTTCTCACTTTAATTGCAGACACTATGCTAGAAAAGTCCCTTCCTTTCTTATATGCATAAAAATATTTCTCACACGTTCAGGATTAAATTCACCATACAATTCCCTAACTATGCATCTAACTGAGCTGTTCTTATTTCTCTCATTACACAAATTCCATCATCTTGCTATAGGAATTTTCTTTTCATCCCTTTCTCTGATGAATCATGCTGCTTGTCATAAATGGCACCTCTCCAGTGGGGCGATCCCTGACCAGTGGCACTCAAATAGTCCCCAGTCACGTTCTATCATGTTCTCTTGTTTTAATTATATGCGCAGAACTCATAACTAATATTTTTCCCTTTGTTCAGTATTTGTCCCTTACTGGAACGAAAACTCTAGACCTTATGTGCCTTGTTCATCATTCCGTTTCCAGAGCACAGATCACTGGTGGAAACATAATAAATGTCAATGTTTGTTGTGAATTTTGTTTTTCTGCTGGGAACAGTCTTTACTTGTCTTTCCTTTGGAGACTTCTACCTGATCCTTTAGAACATATTTCAAATGTTACCTTTTTTTTTTTTTTTTGACAACCTTGCTGGGCAGTGTTAATTGGTCCTTCCCTTTTGCTCTCTGAGCCCTGGTACATTTCTTTATTATAACTTTTATCAATGTCTATTACATTGAGCATCTGTTTTACCCACTAGACTCTGAACTTTTCGAGATTCCAAGTTATGAGTTGTCCATAGTGTCTGTTGCTGTGTATTTTAGTAAGTTCTTATGAGGGATGCCAGTATATTGAGGAAATAATGTTTATGTTATAGCTCACTGAGAATGTATGGATCTTTTTTACAATGATAATTTTATTTCAGTAATACATTTCTTAATTTTGTTAATTATTATGCAGTATCTATAGATAATATAAAAGACAGCTATTGAAAATCAAAATAAAGTTTGCTACTCTTTCAAAAGAGAGAAAAGGTTAAAGGAAACACAGATAAGCTACAGATACAGTATTATGATACCCATTCGAATCCACAGAAAGGTTTTTTTTTTTACAAATTACTGAAGTAATGAATTAACCTTAATTCATGCTTCTGGAAAAACAACTATTTGTCAAGTGCATTCTTATAGGTTATATATTCATAGATTAATCAATAAATATATTTAAATACATAGAAATTTTGGAATTCACAGGACTTAACATTTATTGGTAACTCTAAACCTAGATTCAGGCCAGGTGCAGTGACTCACATCTGTAATCCCAGCACTTAATGAGGCCAAAGCAGGTGGACTACTTGAGCACAGTAGTTCAAGACCAGCCTGGGCAACATGGTGAAACCCCGTCTCTACCCCACAACAAAATACAAAAATTTGCTGGGTGTGATGACACATGCCTGTAGTCCTGTCTACTCAGGAGGCTGAAGTGGGAGAATTGCTTGAGCCCGGGAGTTCAAGGTTGCAGTGAGCTATGATTGTGCCACTGTACTCCAGCCTGGATGATAGAGTGAGACCCTGTCTCAAAAAATAAAAACAAAGCCAAAACAAACCAAAAAACCTAGGTTGGAAAAAAAAAAAAAAAAAAGACTGGAGCAGATGAGCAGATAGGTAATTGAAACAGGGAATGAGGGAATGAATGATGAAAAATAGAATATGATAAACTACTGGTGTTGGTGTCTTCTACCTCCTATCTTTCATTGGTCTTATTTCTCTTATAAGGTGCTAACTCCCCACATTTCCAGTTGGCATTGGTCTGAAAGCTTTGGCAGCCTCTGGGGAAGCCATATTTTATTCCTGATGATGTGGCACTTTATTCCTGTCTGGAAGTTGTGGGTAGAGTCCTCCAATCCCCAAATGTAGTGTGACTGCTCACAGGCACAGAAGTTCATGGCCCGTATGAAGTAATTAGGACCCCAAAGGTGACAAAAGTATAACAAATAGCCAACGGTGCAGGAAACAGGGGAAATCAACAGAATCTGAGGAGATACATATGCCCAATATAATATATTCCTTGACCTACTCAGAGCCATTAATGTCACCCCATTATATTTGTCTTCCACAACACAACATGGAGGTTTCATTCTTTATAAGAACAAATGTCTGCACTTCTTCTCTAAAAGAAGATTTATAAGTCCCCTTTAGATGGTGGGCAGTTATGATCTTCTAGACTGAAGGCCAAAATCTAAATGAAACCAGCTACTGTTCTCACTACTGTAGCTGGTCTGTAGGCTATAATTATTTCACCTCCCTCCTGGGACACCTAGTTTTAGATTTTCTTCAACATATTCCAGCATATTGTTTGGCCTGAATTACTTCCTGATGAGCGACTCAAAATTTCATCACTGACAGTATGAATGTTTATTTGTCTTTTTTTTTTTTTTTCTTTTTTTGAGAAACGGAGTCTGGCTCTGTCGCCCAGTCTGGAGTGCGGTGGCGCGATCTCAACTCACTGCAAGCTCCGCCTCCTGGGTTCACACCATTCTCCTGCCTCAGCCTCTGGAGTAGCTAGGACTACAGGAGCCCGCCCCCACGCCCGGTTAATTTTTTGTATTTTTAGTAGAGACGAAGTTTCACCGAGTTAGCCAGGATGGTCTCGATCTCCTGACCTTGTCATCTGCCCGCCTCGACCTCCCAAAGTGCTGGGATTACAGGCCTGAGCCACTGCGCCCACTGTTTTTTTTTTTTTTTTTAGAGTTGTTGTTGCTGCATTTTTCTATTGACAATTATCACTAGGAAAAGAAAGGCCCTGGGTTCCAGACATACATTTTCCTCTGCCTTTGTGTAGTAGCAACCCTAGGCTTTCATTATAACAAGGATTAAATTATTTTACCTAGCATAGTAATTAGCTCCTCTCTTGGCCTGTGGTTCACAAGTGTGAGAAGCCAGTGTGAGAAGATTTTAGTTGCATTTTCAAGATCTGTGAAACCCTTACTGTGCCTTAGTGAGTGTCTCATATCCCAAGAAACATAATAACTTCTAATCTGGTTAAACCTAATGTTAAGGGGATGAACAAAAAATATAGTTTGTTTCAAGTAGATTATTAGATATGATAGAGAGAGGGCCACTGTTGGTATAATCAGTTTCTTCTGACAAAACTAATACTAATGCTTGGCTATGAAAATGGAAAATAAGTAATGGTGAGTTTATTCATTCTTTGATTCACTTATTTAACATCATTCTTACTTAATATATTCCAGGGCCTAGGCAACACAGAAACAAAAACACGGACTTAGTTCATGTCCTCATGGAACTCACAGTTGGGAAGGAGGCATGGTCAGAAGTACTAAGTATTAAGTGAAAGTACTAAGTACTCAACAACAAATAAATATATTCAGATGTAATATGTACCAAAAAGGGAAAAGGTGCTGAGATAGATGATAGAGCTTAGGTAAACCTTCATTTTATAGTCTGGGAAAGCCTCTCTGAGCACAAGGCATTGACCACGAACTAAACTTACAAAAGTCAAGGGAAGAGTGTGTTTTGCAAGTGGTCTAAGTCCCTGAGTTTGGAAAGTGTTAGTCTTTTGGTAGTGTTGCAAAAAGTACAGTGATGCTGAAATACTGTGGTGAAGGGAATTATGAAGTAGCAGTACAAAGACAGAGGGGTAAAGAAGAAGGAAAATGGCAGATTGGAAGCAGGACTAACTTACAACTCCCATTCAGACACACGAGCCGCGTGTAGAGACCTACATCATGAATTTTTGCTCCAAGAACTACTGCAGGAACATATCAGGAAAGCTAAGAGAATCCACAGACCCTTTGAAGGGAATGGATTGCCGCTGCAGGTTCCGGAGACAGCCGAGAAGTTGTGGGTCTGCTTGCTTTCTTAGCTGGCTGGTTTGTAGCCTGGGGCAGATTCTCAGCCCCACCTAATGGCTGCCTGGACATAAACTCAGTGCTGTTGGCAGGAGTATGGTGAGAGTTAGAGGGGCTGTTTGGGCTGTGGACGGCATGGGAGCTGGGTGAGGCCTGTGGCTGCTGCTTTCCCCCATTTCCCTGGTGACCTGTGTGATGCAGCAGAGCTAGCTATCATCTTCCTGAGAATATAACTCCATTGGCCTGGGAACCACACCCCCAACCCCCACAGTAGCCACAGCAAGCCCCACCAAAAAGAGTCTGAGCTCAGATATGCCTAACCCTGCACCCACCGGATGGTCTTTCTCAACCCATTCTGCTAGCTGAAGACAAAGGACATAATCCTTTGGGACTGCCCACTGCCTGACCCTAACACAAGCTTGTATCCTCCCTATACAACCACAGCTGATGCGTTTTTGAAAGCACCACCTCCTGGCTAGTGGCCGACCGACACAAAACCAGGGCACCTAACAAAAATATAACCAAGGACCCACACAGAGTCCACTTCACTCCCCTTCTACCTCCACTGGAGCAAGCGCTGGTATCTATGGCTGCGAGACATGAAGACAGATCACATCACAGGACTCTTTGCAGACACTGCCGAGTACCAACCTGGAGCCCAGTAGCTCTGCTGAGTGGCCAGATTCAGAAGAGAAATGAAAATCACTGCAGTTTGGCTCTCAGGATGCCCCATCCCTAGGGGAAGGGGGAGAGCACCCTATCAAGGGAGCACCCCATGGTACAAAAGAATCTGAATAGTAGCCCTTGAGTCCAGATCTCTCCTCCAACATAGTCTATCCAAATGAGAAGAAATCAGAAAAACAATACTGGTAATATGACAAAACAAGGTTCTTTAACACCCCAAAAGGATCACACCAGCTCACCAGCAATGGATCCAAACCAAGACAAAATCTCTGAATTACCAGAAAAAGAATTCATAAGATAACTATTGGGCTAATCAAGGAGGCACCATAGAAAGGCAAAGTCCAACATAAAAAAATTACAGGATATGAATGGAAAAATCTTCAGTGAAATAGATAGCATAAAAAAAAAAAAAAAAACAATTACAACTTCTGGAAATGAAGGACACACTTAGAGAATTACAAAATGCCCTGGAAAGTCTCAGCAATAGAATTGAACACATAGAAGAAAGAACATCAGAGCTCAAAGACAAGTCTTTTGAATTAACCCAATCTGACAAAGACAAAGAAGAAAGAATTAAAAAAGAGAACAAAACCTTCAAGAAGTTTGGGATTATGTTAAATGACCAAACCTATAAATAATTGGTGTTATTTTTAACACCAATTATTCTTCTTCCACCCAAGGAAGAATAGAAATCTAAAAGTTTGAAAAACATATTTGAGGAAATATCAAGGAAAATTTCACTGACCTTGCTAGAGATCTAGACAACCAAATACAAAAAGCTCAAAGAACACCTCGGAAAATCATTGCAAAAAGATGATCACCTAGGCACATAGTTATCGGGTTATCTAAAGTCAAGACAAAGGAGAGAATCTTAAGAGCTCTGAGGCAAAAGTATCAGGTAACCTATAAAGGAAAATCTATCAGATTAACAACAGATTTCGCCCACAGAAACCCTACAAGCCAGAAGGGACAAGGGTCCTATTTTTAGCTTCCTTAAACAAAACAATTATCAGTGAAGAAGCTTGTATCCTGTGAAACTAAGCTTCATTAGAAAAAGAAAGATACAGTGTTTCAGGCAAACAGAACTACAAGAACTGCTAAAAGAAGCTCTAATTTTTTTTTTTTTTTTTTTTTTTTTTTTTTTTTTTTTGAGGTGGAATCTCCTCTGTTGTCCAGCCTGGAGTGCAGTGGCATGATTTTGGCTCACTGCAAGCTCCACTTCCTGGGTTCATGCCATTCTCCTGCCTCAGCCTCCCAAGTAGCTGGGACTACAGGTGCCTGCCACCATGCCTGGCTAATTTTTTGTATTTTTAGTACAGATGGGGGTTTCACCATGTTAGCCAGAATGGTCTCTATCTCCTGACATCGTGATCCGCCTGCCTTGGCCTCCCAAAGTGTTGCAATTACTTGAAACAAATCTTCAAGATACAGTAAAATAGAATCTACTTAAAGAATAGATCTCATAGGACCTATAAAATAACATCACAATGTAAAAAAAAAAAAAAACAAGGTATTCAGACAACAAATAGTATTAGAATAGAATAGTATCTCACATCTCAAATACTAATGTTGAATGTAAATGGCATAAATGCTGAATTAAAAGATACAGAATGGCAGAATGGATAAGAATTCACCAACCAAGTATCTGCTGTCTTGAAGAGACTCATCTGACACATAAGGACTCACATAAACTTAAGGTAAAGGGTTGGAGAAAGATAATCCATGTAAATAAACACTAAACGAGAATAGGAATAGCTATTCTTATATCAGACAAAATAAACTTCGAAGCAATAGCAGGTAAAAAAGACAAAAAGGGACATTATATAGTGATAAATGGACTAGTACAACAGGCAAATATCACAATTCTAAACATGTATGCACCTAACACTGGAGCGCCCAAATTTATAAAACAATAACTACTAGATCTAAGAAATGAGATAGACTTCAATACTCCACTGACAGCACTAGACAAGTCATCAAGACAAGTTAAGTCCATCAAGAAACAATGGACTTAAACTTTACCTAGAATGAATGATTTAGCAGATATTTACAGAACATTTTACCCAGGAACTTCAGAATACACACTCTGTTCATCAGCATCAATTAAAAAAAAAAAAATGGTAACTAAAGTTACCCAACCAAAAATGTTCAGGACCAAATAGATTCACAGCTGAATTTTATCAGACATTCAAAGAAGAATTGGTACTAGTCTTATTCTTACTATTCCAAAAGATAGAGAAAGAAGGAATCCTCCCTGAATCATCCTAGGAAGCCAGTATCACCCTAATATCAAAACCAGGAAAGGACATAATGAAAAATGAAAACTACAGACAAATATCCCTGATGAACATAGATGCAAAAATACTCAACAAAATACTAGCTAACTGAATCCAACAACATATCAGAAAGATAATCCTCCATGATCAAGTGGGTTTCATACCAGAAATGCAGGGATGATTTGACATCCACAAGTCAATAAATGTGATACATCACAGAAATAGAATTAAAAACAAAAATCACATTATTATCTCAATAGATGCAGAAAAAGAATTTGACAAAATCCAGCATCTCTTTATGATTAAAACCCTCAGCAAAATTGGCATAGAAGGGACATACCTTAAAGTAATAAAAGCCATCTATGGCATCCCCAAAGCCAACATTATACTGAATGGGGAAAAGTTGAAAGCATACCACATAAGAACTGGAAGAAGACAATAGTACCCACTTTCACCACTTTTGTTCAACATAGTTCTGGAAGTCCTAACCAGAGCAATCAGACAAGAGAAAGAAATAAGGGCATCCAGAGTGATAAAGAGGAAGTCAGACTGCCGCTGTTTGCTGATGACATGATTGTATACCTAGAAAATCCTAAAGACTCATCCAAAAGGCTTCTAGAACTGTGAATGAATTCAGCAAAGTTTCAGGATACAAAATTAATGTACACAAATCATTAACTCTACTATACACCAACAGTGACCAAGCTGAGAATGAAATCAAGAACTCAATCTCTTTTAAAACAGCTGCAAAAATAAATAAATAAATAAATAAATAAATAAATAAATAAATAAATAAATAAATAAATAAATATTCAGAAATATATTTAACCATGTAGATGAAAGACCTCTGCAAGGAAAACTACAAAACACTGCTGAAAGAAATCATAGATGACCCAAACAAGTGGAAATACACCCTTGCTCATGGATGGGTAGAATCAATATCGTGAAAACGACCATACTGCCAAAAGTGATCTACAAATTGAATGCAATTTTCATAAAAATACCACCATAATTCTTCACAGAACTGGAAAAAAAATTCCTAAAATTCATATGGAACCAAAAAAGAGCTCACATAGCCAAAGCAAGACTAAGCAAAATGAACATCCAGAGGTAACACATTACCCAACTTTAAACTACACTATAAGGCCATAGTCACCCAAATAGCATGGTACTGGTATAAAAATAGGCACATACACCAATGGGACATAATAGAGACCCTAGAAATAAAGTCAAATACTTACAGTCAACTGATCTTCAACAAAGTAAAGAAAAACATAAAACTAGGGAAAGGACACCCTATTCAACAAATGGTACTGGGATAATTGGCGCGCCACATGTAAAAGAAGGAAACTGGATCCTCATCTCTAACCTTATACAAAAAATCAACTCAAGATGGATCAAAGGCTTAAATCTAAGACCTGAAACCATAAAAATTCTACAAGATAACTTTGGAAAAACACTTCTAGAAATTAGCTTAGGCAAAGACTTCATGACCAAGAACCCCAAAGCAAATGCAACAAAAACAAAGATAAATAGATAGGACTTAATTAAACTAAAAGCTTTCTGCACAGCAAAAGAAATAATCAGCAGATTAAACAGACAACCCCCAGAGTGGGAAGAAATCTTTACAATCTATATAGTCAGTGGAGGAGTAATTTCCAGTATCTACAAGGAACTTAAATCAGCAAGAAAAAACAATCTCATCAAAAAGTAGGTTAAGGACCTGAATAGGAAATTCTCAAAAGAAGATATACAAATGGCCAAGAAACATATGAAAAAATGCTCAACATTACTCATGACCAGGGAAATGCAAATCAAAACCACAATGAAACAACACCTTACTCCTGCAAGAATGGCCATATTCAAAAAGTCAAAACATAATAGATGTTGGTGTGGATGTGATGAAAAAAGAACACTTTTACACTGTTGATGGGAATGTGAACTAGTACAACCACTATGGAACACAGTGTGGATATTCCTTAAAGAACTAAAAGTAGATCTACTGTTTGATCCAGCAATCACATTCCTGGGTATCTACCCAGAAGAAAAGAAGTCATTATATGGAAAAGATGCTTGCACATGCTTGCTTACAGCAGCACAATTCACAATTGCAAAAATATGGTACTAGCCTAAATGTCCATCAGTCAGCATGTGGATAAAGAAAATGTGGTCTACATATATACCATGGAATACTACTTAGCTATAAAAAGGAATGAAATAATGGCATTTGCAGTAACCTGAATGGAATTGGAGACCATTATTCTAAGTGAAGTAACTCTTGAATGGAAAACCAAACATCGTATGTTCTCACTCATAAGCAGGAGCTAAGCTATAGGGTTGCAAAGGCATACAGATGATACAATGGACTTTGGGGGAACAGGGAAAGGGTGGGAATGGGGTTAGAGACAAAAGACTACACGTTGGGTATAGTGTACACTTCTTGGGTGATGGGTGCACCAAAATCTCAGAAATCATCACTAAAGAATTTATTCATGTAACCAAATACCAACTGTTTTCCCAAAACCTATTGAAATGAAGGAATACATTTTGAAAAATCTTTGAGATTGCAAGACTTTCTGGGAATAATTTATTTTTTAAATTACATATAAAAAAGTTGTTAGAGGGAGAAAGTATGCATCTGAAAAGAAATACACGACGAGAAGACCCAGTGCCATTACTTTGGAGAGCTGAGAGGTGGAGAAAGAAAAAGTCGTTGGTCTCAGTTTTCCTGTCATGATTGCCTTTTACAAGAGGGATGATATGCCAAGAATGGGTGCAGCATTTGCTGGTGCCCTGGACAGCAATCTGGAGAAAAGACAATAAAAATCAGTTTATCATAAGGTTAAACCACAAAAGACTTCCTAGATTAGGTTTTCAGATTGTTTTTCCTTTAGAAAGATTAAAAGAAAAAGAAATATGGACTAAAAGCTAATTTATTTCTTTTTCTATTTTCCCCTCAGTGCAAGACGTAGCGTTCAGAAAACACGTTGAGCACATTGGAGCATTACAAAGATCAGTCTTTGGTTGTTGAATGAAAAAAAAAAAAAAAAAAAAAAAAAGAAAGACAGGCAGGGACCAAAGTCCCCATGGTAGTGAGGTTCTTGAGATAACAAGAGGTAATGGGGGACAGGGCTTAAGGGGAAAGAAGCATTTGGTGTCTGGCAAATAGTGAACACTCACTCAATCTTCTTGTTTAAAGAATGTGGAAAGGTCACAATAGAATTGAGGATGCAGGAGATGGATTTCATAAAGATAGTTTTAGTTTTGTATTGGTGATATAAAAAAGAATAGACACTTCCTCTACTATAATTTTATTTTTCATTGAAGTTACGTCACCAAACATAAAAAAGAAGACAGATTTCAGAAGGTTTCGAAAAGATACTGTAAAATGATCCTGTTGAATAGTAGAAAGGCAGGCTTACATAAAAAACAAAATATTAGCATTGTCGTGTTAAATATCTATTAGGAATATTTCATCTTTTTTTTTTTTTTTTTCTTTTGAGACAGAGTCCCACTCTGTCACCCAGGCTGCAATGTCTGCCTCCCAGTTTCAAGCGATTTTCCTGCCTCAGTCTCTCAAGTCGCTGGGACTACAGGCATGGGCCACCATGCCCAGATAATTTTTGTAATTTTAGTAGAGAGAGGGTTTTGCAGTGTCGGCCAGGCTGGTCTTGAACTCCTGGCCTCAAGTATTCTGCCTGTCTTGGCCTCCCAATGTGCTGAGACTACAGGCATGAGTCACTGTGCCCAGCCTGATCAAAAGTTTTAGGTAAAACCACTCAAATTTGCTGGGTTGTTTGTGCTAGCACTGTGCCAGTCCATGAGTACAGGAATAAACAAACGGTTGAGTTTGTACAGCATATGCAAAATCAAAGAGAAAAACGTCAAGGGAAATGAGGCCTTATGCCAATTTTTGAATATAAATGATGAATTTTAGAATCTAAACTGGACAGAAGAGTGAAGGCAAGAAGTTGACGTCAGTGAGAGATTGAGCAGAGAAGTTTGGAAAAGTTGAAGATTTGTATTAATGGATGAACCAGTGAGCGCAAAAGATTGGAGGTGGCTGGACGCGGTGGCTCAAGCCTGTAATCCCAGCACTTTGGGAGGCCGAGACGGGCGGATCACGAGGTCAGGAGATCGAGACCAACCTGACTACCACGGTGAAACCCCGTCTCTACTAAAAAATACAAAAAAACTAGCCCGGCGAGGGGGCCGGCGCCTGTAGCCCCAGCTACTCGGGAGGCTGAGGCAGGAGAATGGCGTAAACCCGGGAGGCGGAGCTTGCAGTGAGCTGAGATCCGGCCACTGCACTCCAGTCCGGGCGACAGAGTGAGACTCCGTCTCAAAAAAAAAGAAAAAAAAAAAAAAAAAAAAAGATTGGAGGTATGCACCAGAGAGAGTGAGGGTGTTCCTTGATGTCACTTGATGTCAGGGTTTCAGTGAAAGTTGAAGTTTCAGGTGATGACAAAGCTAATTGTACCCCCAATGTAATGTGTTTCTGTGGTGGCATGCAAAGAGACTCTCAGTGGAGATGAGCATGTCAAGCAACTGACAGACTTAGATATCAGATGGTTAACCCAGATTGATGTTGAGTCACTGAGAAAGATGGCAAAATTTGGGTAAAAGAGGAAGACTGGGGAGAAACAAGGGGAGAAACCAGATTACTAATAATGAGAGAACTGTGTGAGGGAGGAGAAAAAGAGTGGCATAATCAGATGGCACGAGCCTCAAAGCAATAGAATTTTATTTTTTCAGTAAGGAATTTTACTTTAAAGAATACCCTTACCTGTATTTCATCCCTGAGGTACCTGGAATCTGTATGAATATTTAGGCAACTTTAGAGGACTACAGGTGAAATTGTGTCTATGGACGTAGCACTTTAGTTACAAATTCTTCCTTGTAAAAAAAAATCTGACATTTCAAAAGTGATTTTAAAATAATGAAGTCTTTTTTTTCTGTCTGTTACTAAAATCTTTCAGACTTAATTTCTTCACTTAATTAATATAACTTGTCCCACTCAAATGTCATTTTCCATTTAATGGAAAATTAGGGCCAGTTTGTGCCAATTTTGTGAACAAATTTCTGTAAATCATATTTTAATGTCACAATAAAATACCAAAAATACAGAATATTTTATTGATTTAAGTTTCATACTACACACGTAATTTTTTTTTACCTCTGTGACATTTTAAAAATCAAAGGAATTCTAGATTGAAGTCAAAGGACTTGGGTAAAGTCTTAACTTTATTTGGTATTGTTTTATATTGGGCAGGTAACCTCCAAGCCACAATTTCTACCCTGGTAAAGTAGAGTAATACTTACTCTATAGAACCTCATGGACTTATGATGTGAAGTTAGGAAGATAGTAATTTGTGTGAGATAACTGTTCAGTAAGTGGCACGAGTGAAACATGTTATGTAAATTACTTATTCTGTGTCCCCATAGTAACCAAAATATACAGCAACCCAGCATATATGCTTCAATAGACTCACATGATGTGGTTGGAGGACACATTTTGAGGATGATGTCTGGGAATATTGGATTCCATGGAGTGGGCGTCTATCTGTATTTCTATGTGAAAAGGCCATTGGGCATATCATTAGCTCAGTAATGAAACTATGTTACTGCCCTTAGTATAATTTCTTTTGGGATTTTAATATCCCTTATTCAGGAGACAGCTTCCTCAGAGAACTGTGCTGACATAACAGTGGGCTTTATTTCAGTGACATGGATGTGTGTTTGGATTTTTGCCATGTTTGGATCTTATCATGTTATTTCACATGTTTATATTGTGCTAGCTGTGCACAGGAAAATGATCATGCATCCTAATAGGAGAGCTGTATATGTTCATTGTTTCAAGAGCTGAATACCAAGCACAGCACCTATGCTTTGGCACTGACATGGCCTCAACATTTCATGAATGTTCTACCAACCACTGAAGGGCAGCATGATAGCTTTCACCAGCTTGCATTTTCTTTTATTGTTTCGAGAGTTAAACAATATCCATGGATTCCTGGGTAGCAATGGCATCCAATAAAGTCACACATTCACATTACGCAAATAGGTTTGTCTTTTTTGGCCCTGAAACTCTGACCAAGATGAAGTAAAATATTAGTGAAATAGTCCATTACCATATGCATTTGGGGGGATTCTAACTACCCAGGTGATTTACATTTTTACCTAGTCTATTTTACTCCTTTCTTCCTTGAGTCATCTAGATAAATTGGTGGCTTATATCCATCCCAAGGTCTTTTTTATCCCATCCATTAAAATACCCAAGGTGAAACACCCTCACCTCAGCAACAGTCCCTTCTTTAGCCAGTTTCCACAGACCCACTGCTTGCTCTCCTGTTTCTACTCTCTTGCTCTGCAGCAGAAAACTGCTGTTTCTATTCCATGTGGTCTACTGAACTAACTGGTCCAGTCTATGCTTTTAGGCTTCTTGGATTTGAGTTTCTCCTTTCTCTCTTCATTTTGTCCTCTAGGGTGTCCTGTGGTTTTCAAAAGGTCCCTTCACTTTATCCTTGGTTATGTGGAAACTGACTGGGTGCCTGCAAAGGGACAGGAGCAGAAACTGGATGTTTGCCTAGAATCCCAAGTTGCCCTGCCACCCTTCTAAGGTAGTGGATGAAGTTATATACTTATGCTAATCTGTATCAGGATTCACCTGGGGAATACAAGAGCTGCCAACTCTGCATTTGTTTGTGGGCAACACCAGTCTAAGATAGGAAATGTCACATACTCTATCCATCCTCCATATGCATCTCACTTTGCTCCACAAGACTACTCATAGCTTGATAACTATACCACATGAACACATATGCAGCATCCTCTTATTAGACTACATTATTGTCTTCTTGTCTAACTCCTCTTGGTTCATTAAGAGTCCGTTTGTACCCTAACCTCCTTATAGTTGTTAGATATTCTTTCTGCAACCATGACACTGGGTGCTTAACAAAACAATGTCACACATAAATCTGTTGTAATTTTTAGATTCCTTATCTTTTTTTTCCATTAGCCAGAAAGATTCTGAGAATAAGGACTAGATCAATTTCATCTTTTTATCTATAGCACCTGGATTAGTGACTAGCATATAATTAGTATCCTGTGTCTACAGTTGAAAAATCTAAGAAACAGAGATGTGAAATTATTTGTTCAAGGTTAGAATCTGATGCAGCCACAGCTGCATTCAAGAGTCACAAATCAATGACTCTTGAAGTCAAGCCGCTAACATCTACTGAAGGGCAATTCAAACATTTCTTTTGGAACATTGGCTCATTCTGCATTTCATTCATTTAACGAATATACATTGAATCTCCTCTATGTGCTCAGTGCCTTGCTGAATTCAGCAAATCAAAGGTAAATCACAGGGATGGTATCTGCCTCATAGTTTCATTCTTGAGTCATTCCATCTGGTACTTCATTGGCCTACTGGGTTTTTTGGCTCCAGCTTCACTATTCCATTTCTGCCATGCCCCCTTACAGAGCTCACAATGCTTCTATTTGAAACCCAGTCACTATACAGAACATTATGTATATTTACAACTCTTCTGCTAACAAACCCTTTCAGGCCTCTGGTTTTAATTTTTTCTACATTCTGTTTTCATCCAGCAAGAAAGTGAAAATAATATATCATTAAATGGAATTTTTCCTATTGTAGCCCCCAAACTGAACTTAACAAATAGTAAGTACCTCTGTATTCTAAAAAGAACAGACAAAGAAATTCCACACACCCACCTTTAGTATGGCTAAAGGAAGCCAGAGGGGTCCATATAACTTCCCAGCCCTGTCATTCTCCACCCAATGTATATTAGCGGAAGGCTAGATTGCATTAAGAAACTCATGGGAAGAAAAATTTTTGATTGAGAAGAGAGTGTTGGTGTTTCACCTCTGTCCTCTTGGTAGAGAGGTTGAGTTTTAAGCATCTTCCTTTAAGCCAACTGAGAGAGTTCCAAAGAAACAGAAAGAAGGAGCAAGTGGCCCACATTCCCCGGCTACAAGCTTACTGAGCTCTTAGATTCATTCAATGTCATCTGACCTTAATACAGTGAGAAAAAGAAGATCTTCAGTTTTTCCCTCCAAGTTTGAGGTGGGAGGGACATGAACAAAATGACTGGTATCCAATTCTTGTCTGAAGATTTTAAAGGCAGGAGTTTGACTGTAAAAGCTGATGACTGATAACAGAGAAAAAGAGCTGCAAAGTGTTGACTGCACTTCCACTTTTGGAGTTTCCAAGAAAATGAAATTTTCCTGAGTCCCAGTGAACACAACAGAGGTAGCTAAGCTTGAGGTGCCATGAAGTTATCTCCAGCAAGAGAGGGTAGCACATGAAGAAGCAGGAGCTAAATGGTACATTTCACATGATCAGCTGGAGAGCACATCCTTCACTACAGAAACTGTTCAGTCTAAAGGTCTCTGCACAGAGGCAGGTTCTGAATAAATCACAGACACAATCCATTACAAAGTGAACATTTGAATGTCTAACATGACAGATGGCATCAACGGGCAAAATAAAAGAAACACTAGCATCAACTAAATAAGTGAGTTTTTGCTTGTGTTTCTTTAATTTACTGTCCCTTGTCCTGTCCTTGAAGTTTCCAACAGGAGGAAGGGAAAGAGCTAAAAAAGCGAGAAGCAGTTAACTATGTCTTCTCTGAGTCAATGGTTATATCATAACTGAAGAGAATGGGAAATTTGAAAGTCTGTCATTTATATGGGCAAGGAAGGGGGAAGGGTGATTCATATTCGAATCAGGGAGTGGAAAAATACTGAGTTGTTCCTTGTTTGTGTCACTGCAATTTTATTCTATTGAATAAAAGAGAAAAAGAAATAAATATCTAAGATAAATGCAAGTAGTCTCAGCAAATATACAAATAGTCCCCAACTTATCATGGTTCAATTTAGGATTTTTCAACTTTATGATGGTGCAAAAGTGGTATGCATTCAGTAGCAAGCACCCTTGGAGTACTCAAACAACTATTTCCCTTTTAGTAGAGTATTCAATAAATTGCATAAGAGATTCAATATTTTATCATAAAATTAGCTTTGTGTTAGATGATTTGCCCAGCTATAGGCTTATGTAAGTGTTCTGAGCTATAGGCTTATGTAAGGCTAGGCTAAGCCATGATGCTCGATAGGTTAGGTCTATTAAATGAGTTTTTGACTTACAGTATTTTCAACTCACAATGGGTTTAACAAGATACGGATAGCTTCATAGTAAGTTCCAAAGCATCTGTATTTGTTTTGCTGCTACACACACACACACACACACACACACGTGTGTTTATACATTTTACCAACAACGTCCTGGCCTCATGATTTTTTATCATACTTTCAATAATTAATCACCAATTACCATCAATTCTAATATATGATGTAACATATCATGTGTTCATTTAGTCAACCCTTCATTCATTTGCTTATGCATTCAATACATATATGAGCCCTTATACCATATGAGGTACTATGTTATAAAAAACCTGAGGATCAGAGAGGTCTAGATAAATCTCTTAAAAGTCATACATTGATATAAAGAGACTTAAAATTGGAGCTTCCAAATCAAAATCCTATGTGCCTGAGTACTAGGCTAGACGACCTACTTTACATCCAAATATTTTCTCCTACTGATTGAGATGAAAACAAAAACCATGATCCATTGCTATGTGTTGCTTAGGGACCTTCTGTGTTGTAGCAATCACCAAACTTGGAAAAAACCTATATGGAAAACACAATTCACCACTATTATTTCCATCATAAATTCAAAGAAACCAAAGCAAGGCAAGCTTTAGTAATGTGCCCCTGGTTTAAACCTACTACATGTTGGAGGTGTAGTTTGAAACCAGATAGTCTAGCTTCAAAGGCCACACTCATAAATACTAAGTGCTCCTAACCATCCTCATATGAGGCTTCTGATGCACACTTGAAAGAGATTCTTTAAGCCTTAGAAGGGGAATTACTGGTGATTAAAATATGTGTCCAATCTCACAAAGTATTTGTATAAATTTATACTTCTGCAAGCAATATATAAGACTTCCTATTACTCTGTAACCTCACCAATACTTGATATTATGGGACTTTTCAAACTTTTGCCTGTCTCATTCTAATATGGTTGTAATATGGTACTTATTGTCTGAATTTATATTTTCCTGAAAACTGATGATGTTCTATATACTCTCATGTTTATCTGCTGTGTAAAACATGTCCATAGCTTTTACTTATTTTCCTGTTTTTGTCTTATTGTTGTTGCCTATATAGGCTTTTATTTTCTTTGTTATACATCCTGTAAACAAGGAGTCATAGACTTATCTTTTTCTTTTATTTTGGATCCTCTTTTGAAATGCAATTTTTAATTTTAGTCTAATATACATAAAGTCATATTTAAAAAGATTTTCCCAGACCCAAGTTATAAAAGTCACCTGCACTTTTAAATAGTATTTATGTCTGTTTGCTTGCTTCCTCATCTGTTTTGTATT
Source organism: Piliocolobus tephrosceles (assembly GCF_002776525.5). NCBI lineage: Eukaryota > Metazoa > Chordata > Mammalia > Primates > Cercopithecidae > Piliocolobus > Piliocolobus tephrosceles. The sequence continues at coordinate 80,895,226 of NC_045438.1, read as the reverse complement.
TGTTTTTGATTTTTGGCTTTTTTTGTGTAGATTTCTGATCCAATTGGAATACATTCTGATGTATCACGTAAGTTTGTTTTCCAACTGGCTTTCCAGAGCTCATTTAAACATGTTTCTTTCTTAAACCTATCATTCCCTGAGAGATTTAAAATATCATCTTAATTATAAAATACATTTCCATATGTACTTATACCTATTTCTTGAATTTATCCTCCATTTCATTGGTCTTTCAGTTTATTCATGCATAAGGACCACACTATTTTAATTATAGGGGTTTTATAATATGTTTTAATATCTGGAGGAGCTGTTTTCTATTCACTGCTCATTTGTGTAAAATTTTCTTAGTTTTTCTTTATATTCATTTTATTTACTTACATACTTGTTTTTTTTTTCTTTAATTAAACTGGTTTTGGAGATAATAGTAGATTTAAATAAAATTTAGAGAAATTATAAAGAGGGTGTCTAGGTACCCTTTACTCCATTTCCCTTAATTGTAGTATCTTGCAAAACTATAATATAATATATCATGAGTTCCCAACACCAGGGCAATAAACCAGTACCAGTCCACAACCTGTTAGGAACTGGGCCATGCAGCAGGTGGTGAGCAGTATATGAATGAGCATTACCACTTGAGCTTCACCTCCTGTCAAATTAGCAGCAGCATTAGATTCTCATAGGAGCATGAACTCTATTGTGAACTGTGTATGTGAGGGATCTAGATTGTGGCTACTTAGGAGATTCTAATGCCTGAAGATCTGAGGTGGAACAGTTTCATCCCAGAACTGTCCCCCACACCGCCCCATCCTTGGAAAAAATTTCTTCCATGAAACCGGTCCCTGGTGCCAAAAGGTTGGGGACTGCTGAAATATATCAGAACTAGGATATTAACATTGATACAATCAAGATACTTAATAGTTCCATCACTAGAAGGAGTCCTGGTGTTGCTTTATTTATAGCTACAGCCACCTCACTTCTTACCTAGTTTTAATCCCTTGCAACCACTGTCATATTTTGCATTTCTATAATTTTGCAATATTGAGAATTTTACATAAATGACATCAAATAGCATGTATCCTTTTGGAGTTGACTTTTATTTTACTCAACCTAATTACCTGGAGATTAATCTAAGGCATCTCACATATCAGTAGTTTGCTTCTTTTTATTACTGAGAAGTATTTAATAGTATGAATGTACTTCAGTTTCTTTAACAAGTCAGCTATTGAAGGACTTCTGCTTTATTTTCAGTTTTTGTCTATTATGAATAAAGGTGTTATGAGCATTTATGTGTATGTTTTTGTGTAGGCACAGGTTTTCATTTATTTGGAATAAATGCCAAAGGGTTCTGTTGCTGGGATGTATGGTAATTGCAAATTTAATTTTTTAAGAAACTCCCAAACTGTTTTTCAGACTGTCTGTACCATTTTACATTCCCACCAGCAATATGTAAGTGCTCCAGTTTCTCTACATCTTTGCCATCAGTTGATGTCACAAGTTTTCTTATTTTAGCATTCTGATAGATATGTAGTGATATCTTATTGTGATTTTAATTTGCACTTCTCTAATGTATAATGATGAAAATCTCTTCATGTGTTATTTACCATCTGCATATCCTCTTTGATAAAATGTCTATCAGTATCTTTTGTCCATATTCGACTTGAATTGTTTATTTTATACTGTTGAATTCTGAGAGTTCTTTATTATTCTAGATACTAGACCTTTGACAGATATGCAATTTGCATATATTTTCTCCCAATCTGCAGCTTGTCTTTTATCCTTAATAAGGTATTTCACAAAGCAAAAGTTTTAAAATTTGATGATGTCTAATTTGTCAATTTTTTTAATGCATCAAGCATTTGGTAAGTTTAAGAACTACTTGTCTATTTCTAGATTCCAAATATATTCTACTTTTAAAAATAAGTTTTGAAGTTTTATGTTTTATCTTTAAGTCTGGGTTAATTTTTGTATAACATGTAGGTCTAGGTTGAGGTCCATTTTTCCCCTATGAATGTCCAATTGCTCCAGCACCATTTGTTGAAAAGACTATTCTTTTTTCATTGAATTGGTTTTGCACCATTGTCAAAAATCAGTTGGACATATTTGTGTAGGACTATTTCTGTCCTCTCTATTCTGTTCCATTGATGTATGTGTCTATCCCTTTTTCAATACCACATTGTCTTGATTACTATGCTATATAGTAGGCTTTAATAATGGTTACAGTCATTCCTATCATTTTCTTCTTCTTCTTTAAAGGCTGTTTTAGCTATTACAGGGCCTGTGTCTTTGCATATAAACTTTGGAATTAGCTTCTCTATGTCTCCCAAAAAGCTTGCTGGAATTTTGACAGGAATTGTATTAAATGTATAGATCAGTTTGGGTAAAATGAACATTTTCACTATGTGAGTTTTCCAATTTATGACAGTGATACATCTTTCTATTTATTGGCATGTTTGATTTCCTTCAGTGGCATTTAAAAATTTTAAATATATAAACCCTATACATATTTTGTCATACCTACATATATAATTTTCTTTGAAGTTATTTTGAATTTATATATTTTTAATATAAACTTTAAAATCCATCTTTATATTTTTAGAAATTAAAATACCCATTTGGATTGTGATAATTTATATGTTAAATTGTGAAGAATTTTTATGATATTGAGTCTTCTTATTCAAGCACTTTATTTAAGAACTTTATTCAAGACTTTTAAGTTTGCTTTCCTGTTTTCTAAGAATGTTTAAGCATTTTCTTTATATAATTTTAGAATAATTACTGCTAATTATATGAAATATTTTTTGCTATTTTTGTAAATAGTGTTTAACCTTCACTTATATCTTCCAACTTGTTATTGTTTCTGTATATAAAGACGATTGGTCTCTTGTAGTTGGATGCCACTAGCATACTAATTTTCTGAATTTTGGTATTGTTTTTGATCATTTTAAATAAAAAGTCTTGGGTTTTCTACATATACATTTATACCATCTAGAATTTTTACACCACTAATTGTTATCATTTGTCTGATTGCACTAGCCTTTCCTTTCTAAACAATGTGAAATGTGGAGACATGGGAGTGTTTGCTTTTTAAACAGATCTCAGTGAGAATGCCAATAGTTTATTCATTAAGCAATATGTCGGCTTTAAGAGTGAAGAATAGATTTACTTTTTTTTTTAAACTTTTATTTTAGGTCCAAGGGTACATGTTCAAGTTCATTATATGAGTAAACTCATGTCACAGGGGTTTGTTGTACAGATTATTTCATTACCTAGGTATTAAGCCTAGTACATATTAGTTGTTTTTCCTGATCTTCTCCCTCCTCCCACCCTCTTCCCTCCACTAAGCTCCAATGTCTTTTGTTCTCCTCTATGTATCCATGTGTTCTCCATCATTTAGCTCCCACTTATAAGTGAGAACAGATTGGTGGGGGATCATGGTGGACGGGAGGCAGGGCTAGATTGTAGCTCCCACTTGGATAGACAGAACAGTGTGTGAAGGCTTGCATTGTGAACTTTTGCTGCAGAGCAACTTCAGGAGTACATGAGAAAAGCCAAGAGGACCCATAGACCCTCTGAAGGAAGTAGATTGCGCCTACAGAACGTGGGAGACACCCCAAATACTGTGAGTGCCCAAACTGTGGAAATGAGAAAGGGAGATCATCTGCCCCTGAACACACACCCCCACTGGGGAACCTGAAGGTCTAGATTACAGGAGAAGATTCTGACCTTACCTGGAGTTGAGTCAATTTAGAGAGCCAACTGAAATACAGGTGTACAGGAAGCAGTGAGAAAATCCCTGTGGGCTCACTGGCTCCTCTACTAAGCCATTTCTGCCTCGCCTGATAGGGTTCTTTGAGGAGGACTGCGGGAGGCATTGGAAAAAGGCTGCAGGGATAAGGAAACCTTCAGCCAAACTTTGTAACAATTTGAACCAATTGAGAAGTCTCCTGGCCAGAAATCTGGGAAGGGTGTGAATCCGGATTCACGCAGGGGAAAAAAGGAAAGCTCTACCTGTTTTCACAGCTGGGAGGTGAGTAGCCTGGGGCAAGATCTCAGCCTTGCTCACCCACTGCCTAGAAAGAGACTTGGTGCTGTTGGAGGGGTCATGGTGGGAGGGAGACTGGTCCTTCGGGCTGCATGGGAACTGGGTGAGACCTGTGACTGCTGGCTTTACCTGACTTTCCTCACAACCTGCATGACACAACAAAGGCAGTCATAATCCTCCTGGGAACATAACTCCATTTACCTGAAAGCCTCATCCCAGTCCCCCACAGCAGCCACAACAAGACCCGCTCAAGGACAGTCCGAGCTCAGACATGCCTAGCCCTGCCCCTACCTAACGGTTCTTCTGTACCTACCCTGCTAAATGAAGACAAAGGGCATAAACTCTTGGGAGCTCTAGGGCCCGCCCACTGCCTGTTTCTCCCTACACTACCACAGCTGATGTTCTCTTGAAAGTGCCACCCCCCAGCAGGAGGCTAAACAGCACAAAAATAGTGTATTAATCAACCAAAGCTAAAGACCCTCATAGAGTCAATTGCACCCCCCTTCCATTTCCACTGGAGCAGGTGCTGGTATCCATAGCTGATACTTTACATAGCTGGTATCCACAGATAGTTCACATCATAGGATTCTGAACAGACGATCCCCACGACCAAACCGGAGCCTTGTAGACTTGCTGGGTGGCTAGATCCTGAAGAGAGATAGCAATCTCTATAGCCAGGCTCCCAGGAAGCCACATCTGTAGGAAAAGGGGGAAAGTACTACATCAAGGAAACATCCACTGGGACAAAAAGAACTGAACAGCAGCCTTGAGCCCTAAACCTTCCCTTTGACATAGCCTACCCAAATGAGGAGAAACCAGAAAACCAACTCTGGTAATATGACAAAACAAGGTTCTTTAGCATACTAGCTCTCCAGCAATGGATCAAAACCAAGAAGAAATCCCTGATCTACCTGAAAAATAATTCAGAAGGTTAGTTATTAAGCTAATCAGGGAGGCACCAGAGAAAGGCAAAACTCAATGTAAGGAAATAAAAAAAATGATATAAGAAGTGAAAGGAGACATATTCAATGAAATAGCATAAAGAAAAAACAATCAAAACTTCAGGAAACAATGGATGAACTTATGGAAAAGCAAAATGCTCTGGAAAGTTTTAGCAATAGAATCAAACAAGCAGAAGAAAGAAATTCAGGTCTCAAAGACAAGGTTTTTGAATTAACCCATCCAACAAAGACACAGAAAAAACATTAAGAAAATATGAACAAAGCCTCCAAGAAGTCTGGGATTATGTTAAATGACCAAACGTAAGAATAATCAGCATTCCTGAGGAAGAAGAGAAATCTAAAAGTTTGGAAAAGTATTTGGGGGAATAATCGAGGAAAACTTCCCTGGCCTTGCTAGAGACATAGACAGCCAAATACAAGAAGCTCAAAGAACACATGGGAAATTCATCAAAAAAAGATCATCACTTAAGCACGTTGTCATTAGGTTGTCTAAAGTCAAGATGAAGGAAAAAATCTTAAGAGCTGTGAGGCAAAAATACCAGGTAACCTGTAAAGGAAAACCTATCAGATTAACAGCAGATTTCTCAGCAGAAACCCTGTAAGCGAGAAGCAATTGGGGCCCTACTTCAGCCTCTTCAAACCAAGCAATTATCAGTCAAGAATTTTGCACCCAGTGAAACTAAGCTTCATAAGTGAAGAAAATATAGTCTTTCAGACAAGCAAACACTGAGAGAATTTGCCACTACTAAGCCAGCACTACAAGAACTGCTAAAAAGAGCTCTAAATCTTGAAAAAAAAAAAAAAATCCTGAAAGCACATCAAAACAGAACCTCTTTAAAGCATAAGTCTCACAGGACCTACAAAACAGAAATACAACTAAAAAAAAACCAAACAAATAAACAAACAAAAACAAAACAGAAAACCAAGGTATAAAGGCAACAAATAGCACAATGAGTGGAATGGTACTTCATACCTCAATACTAATGTTGAATGTAAATGGCACAAATGCTCTACTTAAAAGATACAGAATTGCAGAATGGATAAGAATTTACTATCTAAATATCTCCTGCCTTCGAGAGACTTACATAAACTTAAGGTAAAGGGATGGAAAAAGACATTCCATGCAAATGGACACTAAAAGCTAATAGGGGTAGCTAATCTTATATCAGACAAAACAAACTTTAAAGCAACAGGAGTTAAAAAAAACAAAGAGGGTCATTATACAATGATAAAAGGCCTTGTCCAAGAGGAAAAATATCATAATCCTAAGTATATATGCACCTAACATTGGAGGTCCCAAAATTATAAAACAATTACTACTAGATATAAGAAATGAAATAGACAGCAACACAGTAATAGTGGAGGACTTCAGTACTCCACTGACAGCCCTAGACAGGTCATCAAGACAGAAAGTTAACAAAGAAACAAGGGACTTAAACTTTACCCTAGAACGAATGATTTAACAGATATTTGCAGAACATTTACCCCGCAACTTCAGAATACACACTCTATTCATCAGCACATGGAACATTCTCCAAGATAGATCATATGATATGCCACAAAATGAGCCTCAATAAATTCAAGAAAATTGAAATTATATCAAACACGCTATCAGACCACAGTGGAATAAAACTGGAAATCAACTCCAAAAAGAAATTTCAAAACCACGAAAATACATGGAAATTAAATAACCTGCTTCTGAATGATCATTGGGTCAACAATGAAACAAGATGGTAATTAAAAAATCTTCAAACTGAATGACAATAGTGACACACGTTATCAAAACCTCTCGGATATAGCAAAGGTGGTTTGAGGAGGAAAGTTTATAGCTCTAAATGCCTATATATCAAAAAGTCTGAAAGTGAAATAGACAATCTAAGGTCACACTTCAAGGAACTAGAGAAACAAGAACAAACCAAACCCAAATCCAGCTTAAGAAAGGAAATAAACAAGATCAGAGCAGAACTAAATGAAATTGAAATAAACAACACAAAAAGTACAAAAGATAAATGGAACAAAAATCTGGTTCTTTGAAAAGATTGGTAAAATTGATAGACCATTAGCAAGATTAACTAAGAAAAGAAGAAAGAAAATCCAAATAAGCTCAGTTAGAAATGGACAGGAGATATTGCAGCTGACACCACTGAAATACAAAAGATCATTCAAGGCTACTATGAATGCCTTTATGCACATAAACTAGAAAATCTAGAGGAAATGGATAAATTCCTGGAAATATATAACTTTCTTAGCTTCAGTCAGGAAGAATTAGATATGCTATAAAGGAGAACATACAGTATTTGGTTTTCTATTTCTGTGTTAGTTTGCTAAGGATAATGGCCTCCACCTCCCTCCACATTCCTGCAAAGGACGTGATCTCATTCCTTTTTATGACTGCATAGTATTCCATGGTGTATATGTTCCAAATTTTCTTTATCCAGTCTACCATTCTTGGGCATTTAGGTTGATTCCATGTCTTCGCTATCGCGGATAGTGCTGCAATAAACATACGCCTGCATGTGTCTTTATGTTGGAACAATTTCTGTTCCTTAGGGCATATACTTAGTAATAGGATTGCTGGGTTGAATGGTAATTCTGTATTATGTTCTTCGAGAAAGCTCCAACCTGTTTTCACAGTGTCTGAACTAATTCACATTTCCACCAACAGTGTATAATCCTTTTTCTGTACAACCATGTGAGCACCTGTTATTTTTTGGCTTTTTATTAATAGCCATTCTAACTGGTGTGAGATAGTATCTCGCTGTGGTTTTGATTTGCATTCCTCTAATGATAAGTGATGTTGAGCTTTTTCTGTATACTTTTTGGCCACTTGTATGTCTGAAGCATAAATATTTTATGATGCTAAGGAAATATGCACAATTTTCTGTTTGAATGGGTGTGTTTTTAGTTTTTTCCACCTTATTGCAGTATAGTTGACAGTTAAAAATTGTATATTTAAGTTGTACAACTTGATAATTTGATATATGTATACATTGTGAAATATTTACCACAATCAAGATAACTAATATATCCATCACCTCACTGATGTGATTTGGCTGTGTCCCCACCCAAATCTCATCTAGAATTGTAGCTTCCACAATTCCCACGTGTTGTGGGAAGGACCCAGTGGGAAGTAATTGTATCCTGGGGGCGAGTCTTTCCTGTGCTATTCTCATGGTAGTGAATAAGTCTCATGAGATCTGATAGTTTTAGAAAGAGGAGCTCTCCCACACAAACTCTCTCTTCCCTGCTGCCACATAAGATGTGACTTGCTCCTCCTTTCTTTCCACCTTGATTGTGAGGCCTCCCCCGTCACATGGAACTGTGAGTTCATTAAACCTCTTTTTCTCACCGGGTGTAGTGGCTCACACCTGTCATCCCTGCACTTTGGGAGGCCAAGTCGTGTGGGTCACCTTAGGTCAGGAATTTGACACCAGCCTGACCAACATGGTGAAACTCTCTCTCTACTAAAAATACAAAAAATTAGCCAGGCATGGTGGCACTCATCTGTAATCCCAGCTACTTTGGAGGCTGAGTCAGGAGAATTACTTGAACCTGGGGGTGGAGATTGCAGGATTGCAGTGAGCCAAGATTGCACCACTGCACTCCAACTTGGGCAACAAGAGTGAAACTCTATCTTCAAACAAACAAACAAAAAACACAAAACAAATCCTCTTTTTCTTTATAAATTACCCACTCTCAGGTAGTCATCATTAGCAGCATGAAAATGGACTAATACACTCAGATAGTTACCATTTTTTGTTTGTGGTAAGAATATTTAAGATCAATCCTCTTGTCAAATTTCAAGCATACATTAAAATATTATTAACTATAGTCACAGCATTGTACATTAGATCTCCAAGACTAGTTTACCTTGCATAACTTAAATTTTGAATCCCTTGACCAACATCTCCCCATACATTCTTTTCCTTACACTCTGGTAACTACTATTATAGTCTCTGTTTCTATGACTTTGACATTTTTAGATTGCTCAGGCAAATGAAATCATACAATATTTGTCTTTCTACATCTGGCTATATCACTTAGTGTAATGCCTTCCAAATTCATCCATGCTGCCACAGATTTCCTCCTTTAAGGCTGAGTAATATTCTGCTGTATATGTGTATACAACATTTCCTTTATTGGTGGACCCATCAACAGATATTTAGGTTGTTTCCATGTCTTGGTTATTGCCAATAATATTGAAATGAGCATAGGATTGCAGCTGTCTCTCCAAGATACTGATTTTGTTTTCTTTGACTAAATACCAAGAAGTGGGATTGCTAAAAATAAAGCAGTTTATTTTTAATTTTTTCAGGAGTCTCTATACTGTTTTCCATAATGATTGTGCCAATTTACATCCCCACCAACAGTGTACAAGGGATCCCTTTTCTCCACATCCTGGTCAACACTTGTCATCTTTTGTAATTTTGATATAGCCACTGTAACAGCTGTGAGGTAATGTCTCATTGTGGTTTTGCTTTTCATTTTCCTGCTGATAGTTATTTTGGGCAAATTTCCTTATATTACATTGTTAGCTATTTGTAAGTCTTCCTTAGATGAATGACTATTCAGATCCTTTTTCTATTTTTAAATTGTGTTATTTGGTTGTTTTGCTATTGAGTTGCTGACTTCCATAAATACTTTAGATATTATCCCTTTATCAGCTATATGGTTTGCAAACATTTTCTTCTGTTCTATAAGGTGATTTTCACTCTGCTGTTTCCCTTGTTGTGCAGAAGCTTTTTAGTCTGATGTAATCTCATTTGCCTATTTTTACTTTTGTTGTATATGCTTTTGGGGTCATATCCAAAAGATCATTATCAAAACCAATGTCAATACCATTTTATCCTATGCTTTTCTCTAGTTATTTTATGGTTTCAGAACATATGTTTAAGTCTTTAATCCATTTGAGTTGATTTTTATATATGGTGTAAGATAAAGCTCCAATTTAATTCTACATGTGAATGTCTAGTTTCCCCAACATCATTCATTGATGAGACTATTCATTCCTCATGGTGTTTTCTTATCACTTTTGTTCTAGATCAGTTGACCACAGATGTGTGGATTTATTTCTTGCTATTCTGTCCCATTGACCTATATGTCTGTTTTTATTCTAGCACTGTAGCTTTGTAATACATTTTGAAACCAGGGAATGTGATGCCTCCAGATTTGTTCTTCTTGCTCGATATTGCTTTGGCTATTCAAGGTCTTTTACACATACATTTAAATATTGTTTTCTCTATAACTTAGGATATCTTTTTATTTAGCTATATCTTTTTAAAGGTATCTTGTCAATATTGTATAATTTTCAGCATACAAGTCTTTTCCCTCTTTGGTTGAGTTTTTCATAAATATTTTATAATTTTTGTTGCTATTATAAATGAGATTATCTTGATTTCCTTTATAGTTTATTGTTTATAGAAATGTGATGTATTTTTGTATGTTGATTTTGTATTTTGTAATTTTATTGAATGTGTTTATTATTTCTAACAAATTTTTGTTGTGAATTTGTAATTTTTTATGTATATCATCATTTTATCTGCAAAGAGAGATAATTTTACTTCAGTTTATTTTTCCAAATTTGGATGCTTTTTTTCTCTTGTCTAATTACCCTGGCTAGGACTTCTAGTGCTATGTTGAAAGAAAATGGCAAAGTGGGCACCTTTATCTTGTGTTAGACTTAGACGGAAAGGTTTCAGTGGTTCTTCACTGATTATTATGTTAGCTGTGGGATTTTCATATATGGCCTTGATTGTGTTTAGGTAAGTTCTTTATGTACCAACTTTGTTGAGAGTTTCAATCATGAATGGATAGTGAATTTTGTAAAATATTTCCTATGTCTCTTGAGATGATCGTAAGTTTTCTCTTTTATTTTGTAATGTATTGTATCACATTGATTGATTTACATGTGTTGAAACATTCTTGCACCCCAGGGATAAATCCCATTTTGTCATGGTGTATGAACCTTTTCATGTACTGTTACAATCAGTTTTCTAGTATTTCAGTGAGAATTTTTATATCTCTGTTCATCATGAATTGACCTTAAACCAGGAGATAGAGATGAAGACCAAATATGTATTTTACAATATCACAGTTTCTCTGTTGAACTTCTCATTTTGTTCATGTGTTGTTTTTCTGATTTTTGGTCATTTCTCTTATATTTCACCAAACTTTAAAATAATGATAATTTTGAATTCTTTTTCAAGCTAATCCAAAATGTCAATTTCTTTGGGTTTGGTTACTTGAAAATTACTATGTTCCTTTGGTGGTGTCATGTTTTCTTGATTTTGTGTGTGTGTATTTGTAGGCTTGTGTTGATGATTGTGGATTTGTGGGAGCAGCTGGACCGTCCAGCCTTCATGGAATTATTTTGGTGGAGAAAGTCCTTTACCTATGGGCAGGTGCAAGGGTGTCAACTGGGTAGGGTGCAGCAGATCCAGCTCTGCTGAGAGTCAGTGATACAGTCTATATGTAGCTTTGTCAGTTGAGGTCAGCATTGGTGAAGACTGCAGAGGTTTTTCAGTGGCCAAGGCAGCAGGAGTCTTCCTGCTGTGGTGAGAGTATTCATTCTATTGCTAAAGCACAGTTTTGGGTCCAACTGAAAGTCTTAGTGTTTACCAAGTTCCTTTTTTCTTTTCTATTCTAAAAGTTCAACATTTTCCCCTCCAACTCTATGTATCCACCAAAAAACTTTGTTCAGTTTCTTAGCTTTCAGTTATCACTTTTGGAATCTGCAATAATTTTGAATGAAAAGTAGTTCCAAAAATCATAGCCATATTTCTCTCTCTAGATTTCTCTTTGTCGTATATTATGAACCTACAAATATTTTCCTCTTTGGAAATTCCATAATAAATTTTTTGTTCTTCTGTATGGGTCTAACTTGGTTCTTAAATTGATTTCTGGCATGATTATTTATCTCCCTTAATAATAACCTCTGCAACTTTTTTTGCTGGATTTTTGCAGTTATTAAGCACTTTTAGTCTGAATATGTCTCTATTTCATCCTTATTCTTGAAGAATTGTTTTCTTTGGTCTTCTGCATTTTATGAATATATGTGTATGTAAGGGTTTCTTCTGTTTGTTCGGTTTCCCATTGATTGTGACTCCTGAATATATGGACTCATATATTTTATCCATTTTGGTGAAATTCTCAAAAAATGTCTATTTGAACATTACTACTTCTCCATTTTCTCTAGTCTTTCCTTATCAAAATCCAATTAGATGTATGTTAAACCATCTTACTTTATCTTTTGTTTCTCATCTCTTTTTCATAATTTCCTTCTTTTCGTTTCTACACTATTATCATCCTCGATTGCCTCCCTCTTCTGGAGCTCTCTCTTTAGCTGTGCTAATCAAAGTCAGTAGAATATCCCAGTGAAGAGTGACCTTTGTACGCAGATCACTGAGGTTTTCATTCTCATTCCATTATCCAGTACAAGCTTGTCAAACCTGCAGCCTGCAGGTGGCATGTGGATAGCTATGAATGCAGCCCAACACAAATTCATAAACTCTCTTAAAATAGCATGAGTTTTTTTTTTGCAATTTTTTTTTTTTAGCTCATTAACTATTGTTAGTGTTAGTCTATTTCATATGTGGCCCAAGACAATTCTTCTTTTTCCAGTGTGGTCCAGGGAAGCCAAAACATTGGACACCCCCAACCTAGTACTTTTATAATTTAGGGAAGTTTCTTAATCTCTTGTTCCATTTTTTTATGTGTCAAATAACAACAATAATACATATATGCATACTTCATGGGTTGATATAAACATTAATTTTTAAAATCAATGTAAAGTTCTCAGAAGTGTGTCTGGCACATAGTCAATCTTCCTTAAGTGTTAGCTATTGTAATGGTAGACTAATTTGCTACTTACCATCTCCATTTACTTTTAAATTGCAGATTACACTTTATTTTTAAAATTTCTGACTTTAAAAATATTATCTTCATCATTTTTTAGCTGCTTTTTTTCTCGTGACTTTGATTCTGCTTTTTTTAGCCATATTAAACATATTTTGTATTCTCTATCCAGAAATTCTAATTTAATAAGGCCCCATCATAAAAACATGACTAGTGTTAAAAAATTCTATAATGAAAAATGTGAGTTTGTGCTATTATAAAACAAATAGAATGATTGGATTGAGTCATTGTAACTAGCACACAACGTTTGTCTTGGGATCCAGTCAGCAATATCTTTAAGTAGAAATTTACACTATTTTGGAAACATTTGGAGGTATTTTACTATACTGAAATCTTTATGAGTCTGATTTTATTGTTGTTGTTTTCTTCCTGAAAATTTTTGTTTATAATGTGGTTTTCTTGTGCACTTGTATTTTTTCTTCAGAGGCAATTTTCATTCATGTTTTTTCCTCCACTATGGGTCTTAGAAAAAGGGTACATTCTCTCAGAGAGGATTTGTATTTGCTTTGGTCAATATCTAAATGTCCTACCTTGTGATAATTCTAAATTAAGTTTTGGCTTAAGTTTTTCCAGATCCTAAATCAGATGAATATCAGTTTATAATTATGAATTTTTAGAATATATATTTTAGTTGTCTGTCAGAGACTGAAAATGGTCCCCCAAAGATATTCACTTCCTAAGCCCTGTAACATAAATTCAACCTTGTTGGGGAAAGGAATTTGCAAATATGATGAAGGATTTTGAGTTGAGGAGATTCTCATGGATTATGGAGCTAGCCCTAAATGAAATATACATATCATTTTAAAATGAAAATAGAGGGAGGTATAAAGTAGATAGTAGAAGAGAAGGCAATGTGACCACAGAGACAGAGATTGAAATGATGCAGTCACAAGCCAAGGAACACTAGAAGCAAACAGAAGCTGAAGAAAGCAAAGAATGGATTCTCCCTTAAAGCCTCGGAAGGTAACACAGTCCCGTTGACCCCTTGATTTTTGGCACAGTGATACTAATTTCAGATTTTTAGCATCCATAAGTATGAGCAAATAATTTCTGTTGTTTTAAATTGCCTAGTTTGTGGTAATTTTTATAGCCACCATCAGAAACTAAAATACCCTGTTTTCAAAGCCAAAGCTAAGATAAATTATTGTGTCATTTTTCTTGATGGAATAATAAGAAATAACGCATATTTGTTGACTAAATTCACATTCATCACTCCATTTGTAAAACACAGTCCTTTCAATTAAGAGAGGATGGTATATCTTCTGAACCTTCATTTAAAATTTCCTTCCATTGGACATTCCAGCAACTTGACTGATTTACCTCACAACTGCTCCTTAGTAGTTCGGTAGAGTTACAGATTCCTAAAAATATGTCTCCAAAATGCCATTTTATGATGGGATCATCCTCATGTTGATCTTTAAACAGATCATAACACCCTATTGAAATAAATCACTAGGCTTTAAAAACTGGTTGAAAATTTGTATCATTTGTATATCTAGACATTGCTTTTATCCTGTAAAAGCTTAGCTCCAAGCAACATCCAATTATTTGACTAGAGAAAAGTTTCAACAGCTATGCCAGTAGTAGGCTCTGCTGCCTTTGATTTGAAAAGGATCTTCTCAGAATCATTGAAAAAGAAAAGTTTATTTCTACTTCTTACATTAGTCTTCTAAAGGCCTTTGATCTCCTTAAAGGTGCTCATGATCTAAATAACTACCACGTTCTTCTAGAAATAAGTAAAATCTGGATTTAAAATAATTGACACCTAAGGGAAATCTTATTAAATGTAGTCATCTTTATCCACCATATAAAAGGTTTCTTTAGATCAAATATTAAAGGTGAATAAATCCTTTATTCTTCTTTAAAATTGGTTATTTAAATATGAGTAAGGATATCTATTCACTATTAAATTGGAAAGCACCATAAAAACAAAGGTAACTTAAGGGGAAGCAGTCTGTCAAACTTTGCCACATTTAAATTATACTCACCCTGAACTTACTTCAAAGTAGAAAAAAAAAAAAAAAAAAAAACAAAAAACAGATGGTGCATACAAAGCAGCAACATATGATGACAAATTTAACTAACAAGCATTTGCATCTTTTAACATAGCACCATTTTTCACTTAAGCATAGATAGAAGAGTGAGTTCTTTGTAAACCAGCAATTCTTATTTTGAGTTTAGGGATTCCTATGAGAGTTTATTTTATAGGGAATTTTTCACTACTTAAAAATAATCATTTTCTCACAATTGCATTTACTTTCATCATACTTTCATATCTTATTATACCGTAAGTTTGAGAGGGAAACAGATCTTGAATATAAGGAATTTTACTCCTGGGATCTCATTTCAGCTACTAAAAGCCATCTGGTTAAAGAATTACTATGTTCCATGGTTTAGAAGTGCAATAGATTATGCTTTGGAGTGACACCTAAGGGAAACATACATTCTTTGAGGAATCAGAATTAAAATAGCAAACATATAATAATGAAGTTGAAAAAGTGGACCTATGAAAGAAATGTGGAGAAAATCATTTCTGTGGCTCTTGAAAGGAGGAGCAGTACACATTTAGATTTAGCATTGTGACTGCTGAGTATGGGGAAGATTTTTTTTTATTATAAACACACAAAACTTTGTATTTATTTTGTTGATCTTCAATAAAATATTTTTATTTTCTGATTTACACTGCATGTGTTCTATAATTGTGAGTGGTCAATATAAAGACGGATAAGATATTATTTTATGGGTTTGGCATTCCTACAAAACATGGCCATGAATTTCATATTATATATACATATATACGTATGTGTGTGTGTCTTTGCTTTGCATGACAGACCACATAGATTCCATATTATTCTTTTACTCAGTGAGTATGGCATTGCTGTGCACCAAGCCAAACCATGTAACCCATTTTTTTCCCCCAGAAATCTGATCCTTTAGGGTCTGCATGTTAATGATTGTAACGTCTTGAATGACCCCAAATGAAGTTGTGGCAGACTTGACTTGTAATGAAGAGAATTATTTTAGCTGACAGTGCCTAAAAATACAATTCAGCCTTTTAGGCTAAACTTATTTGACCATGTTGGTTTTAGACAAGTTTTTAAATAAAAGAATTTTTTTTATTAGTATCTTTCTATGAGTGAGGACACAGGTTTTAGTATTCATAGTGATTGCCTGAAAGAAATAAAGAACTCTTGAATAAAGGTTGAAAAGTGAGTGGATTTTTTTTTGTTTTTTTTTTGACTAGTGTGAGATTGAGGCGAAATGACTCAGTGGTACATTTCAAGAATATGGAGCATCATTATGTGTAATTGCCTAGTTGTTTCTTTTTTCAAATGAATTACTTGAAATAAAAGAAAAAAGTCAGAAGATTTGAATACATTTCTGAAAGTCACATTGAAGAAGTGATAGACTAGATTTTTAAAAGCTTATTCTCAAAAATTTAATGGCGTGAGGAAGAACCTGACTTTTTTGACATCCTTATGTATCTTATTGTCTCAGGACTTCTTTAGTATTGTCTGAAAAATGAAATGGTATGGTTTCATTGCAAATGGCTGCTTGCCTTTGTCTGAAAAGCTTGTATTTCTTTGGAAACTAAACATTTAGAATAAAGATTATTTGCTGTAACGTAAACCATATTTTGATCACTGGAATTTGCAGCAGTTGTTTCAGGGTATCATGGGATTCTTTTTGTTGTTTCCAAATTTTCTCCTTAAATTATACACATTTGCTGACCCTATGCCAAACCCCTGGTAGTGAAACATTATTTAGGAGATCAAACACAGATCATAAGAATGAAACATCTGTTGTACTTATTGTTTTTCAGAAGTTCAGGTTGCCCAAGAGGTCCACTAGGCAGTATTTTCCAGTTTTCATTTCTATACAACTGGGGGATCTTGGTGGCAGCAAAGGATAAAAGGCCTTTAATTTAACGTTTGAGATGTGTGTGTCCTGAAGTTATTTGTACTGAAAATGTCTTGTAAGAAAAAAGAAATTCCATGGTGACTATTTTACGTTTTTTTTCCTGCTCTGCAAAGCTGTCTAGTGCTACAAAACTCATCATTGGAAGTGGACAAACAAAAGCCGAAGAAGGAGGGATGGAAAGCAACTCTTGCTTCAATTGTTTCTTGATTTTCTAGTCCCATCTCCATGTATTGCTTAATCTCCAACATGTTACCACCGTGATCCTCAAAGCAGATCCCATTTTTAGGGAGGAGATGGTTCTTTCCAGGACCACATTCCTCTCTACTCTGATTTCCTTTACACCCTGCCTCCTAGTCAGCTGTTGGGTCTACAGTTCTCTTTCAGAATAGATCAAAAAGACAAAGGCAATTTGTATTTTAATGACAAGGCTTGGTTATGTGTTGGGCAGAGATGGTATATAGCACTGGGAGGTAATTACTCAGGTTGAAAGGTGCTTCATCTGTTCAGATTACAGCTTCCAGCAGGGTGATGTTCTCAGTAAAACTGGTGATGACAAAATCATCTGAGCGGTTATGCAAGGAAATTTCAATGAAGAAACATTTTCCATGTTCTTCAATTACAAAATTCAAAATTAATTCAAATTTTAATACTTCCATTAAAACAAACCAAATGAAATATTTAAAATGTTGTATAAAATTTCCTGTAAGGGATGCAACAAAGAATTGTCAAAAAAAAAAAAAAAATGCTGGATGTGATGCCAGGGGATGGGGGCAGGGTAGGTGGCTCAGTAAACCATAGCTCTGCAATTCAGTAGTTCTGTGCCTCTGGACATATCCTTTACGTTTTATTCTAGCTTGTACCACATGTGACGCTATACAATATAGGAAAAATCAGAATTCCCTTGCTCCCCTATACAATTCCTATGGTCTTTTATGCTGGATTTGTTCTATCAGAAAGATGAGATAATCAGATCTAAGTATTAAAAAAAATGATTTTCTCACTTTTACTTTAGAAGATGTTCAACTCGGTATTAACATTAAAGAATAATTGAGCTGATTAACTCTTTCTCATAGAATTATCATCATCATCATCATACTGCCAATGACAACCACTTTCAAAATATTGTACTACCTCAAATTAAGAGCCATCTATGAAGAAACCCACAGCCAGCATCATGCTGAATTGGCAAAAACTGTAAGTACTCCCCTTGAGAACAGGAGCAAGAAAAAGATGCGTACTCTCGCTACTCATATCCAACATAGTACTGGAAGTACTAGCCAGAGCAATCAGATAAGAAAAAGAAATAAAAAGTATCCAAATAGGAAAAGAAGAAATCAAACTATTTGTCTTTGCTGATGATATATTTCTATATCTACTAAAGCCTAAAGACATCACCAAAAGGCTCCTGAAACTGATAAACAACTTTGGCAGTTCCTGGGTTGCAAAATCAATGTATAAAAATTAGTAGCATTTCTACACATTGATAACATTCAAAGTGAGAGGCAAATAAAGAACACAATTCCATTTATAATAGACACACACACACACAGATACAAAATACCTAGCAATACATCCAACCAAGGAGGTGAAAGATCTCTACAAGGAAAACTACAAAACACTGAGGAAAGAAATCATAGATGACACAAGTAAGCGGAAAAACATTCCATGCTCATGGATTGCAAGAATCACTATTGTTAACATGTCGATACTGCCCAAAGCAATCTACAGATTCAGCCCTATTTCTATCAAACTACCAATGTCACTTTTCACATAATCAGATAAATCTATTCAAAATTCATATGGAACAACAGCAACAAAAAAGCCAAATAGCCAAAGCAATCCTATGTAAAAAGAACAAAGCCAGAAGCATCACATTACCTGACTTCAAACTATACTTTAAGGTTATGGTACCCAAAACAGCATGGTATGGGTACAAAAATAGACACATAGATCAGAATAGAAAAAAGAACAGAATAGAGAACCTAGAAATGAAGCTGCACACCTACAGTCATTTAATCTTTGATAAAGTCAACAAACATAAATAATGGGGAAAAGATTTGCTATTCAACAAATGGTACTGGGATAGCCGGCTAGCCATATGCAGAAGCATGCAGTTGGACTTCTACCTTTCGCCATATACAAATATTAACTCAAGATGGATTAAAGATTTAAATGTAAGACTTCAGACTATAAGAATCCTAGAAGAAAACATAGGAAACACCATTCTAGACATGGGCCTTAGGAAGAATTTATGACTAAGTCCTCAAAAGAAATTGTGACAAAAACAGACAATGAAAAGTGGGACCTAATTAAACTAAAGAGTTCTGCACAGCAAAACAAGCTATTGGCAGAGTAAACAGATAACATACAGAATGGGGGAAAATATTCACAAACTGTGCATCCAATCAAGGTCTAATATTCAGGATATTAAACCATTGAACAAGCAAAAAACAAATAACTCCATTAAAATTGGCAAAACACATGGACACTTCTCAAAAGAAGACATACAAGCAGCCAAAAGACATGAAAAAATGGTTATCATTGCTAATTATTAGAGAAAAGAAAGTTAAAACCACAACAAGATACAATCTCATACCAATCAGAATGGCTATTATTAAAAAGTGAAAAAAAAAAAAAAAAAGAAATTTTGGTGATGTTTCAGAGAAAGCAGAAGGCTTATCCATTTTTGGTGGGAATGTAAATTAGTTCAGCTACTGCGGAAAGCAGTTTGGATATTTCTCAAAGGAACTTTAAACAGAGCTACCATTCAATCCAGCAAACCCATTGCTAGGTATATACCCAAAGGAAAACAAATTATTCTAGCAAATAGATACATGAACTCATGTTCATTGACACACAATTCACAATAGCAAAGAGATGTAATTAATTTAAGTGCCCATCAGTGGTGGAATGGATAAAGAAAATGTGGTATATACACTGTGAAATACTACCTAGCCATAAAACAGAAAGAAATCATGTCTTTTGCAGCAACGTGGATGCATCCTGAGGCCCTAATCCTAAACAAATTAACTCAGGAACAGAAAACCAAATACCACATATTCTTACTTATAGGTAGGAGCTAAATATTAGGTACCCTGGACATAACGATGACACTAATAGACATTGGAGACTACTAGAGCAGAGGGGAAGCCAGGTCGAGGGTTGAAAAACTAACAGTTGAGTACTAATATGATTTTGCTGTGTCCCCACCCAAATCTCATCTTGGGAGTGGGTCTTTCCCATGCTGTTCTTATGATAGTGAACAAGCCTTATGAGATCTAGTGCTTTTAAAAAAGGGAGTTTCCCTGCACAAGCTCTCTCTTCTCTTGTATGCTGCTGTGTGAGGCATGCCTTTCACCCCCTGCCATGATTGTGAGGCCTTCCCAGCCACATGGAACTGTAACTCCATTAAACCTCTTTCTTTTGTAATTTGTCCGGTCTCAGTGTGTCTTTATCAGCAGTGTGAAGATGGACTAATAAAGCAAACTGGTACCAGGAGAGTGGGGTTCTGCTGTAGAAACCTGGAAATGTGGAAGCTGCTTTGGAACTGGGTAACAGGCAGGGGTTGGAACAGTTTGGAGGGCTTAGAAGAAGAGAGGAAATTGTGGGAGAGTTTGGAACTTCCTAGAGACTTGTTAAGTTTGGAACTTCCTAGAGACTTGGCTTTGACCAAAATTCTGATAACAATATGGACAATAAAGTCCAGGCTGAGGTGGTCTCAGATGGAAATGAGGAACTTGTTGGGAACTGGAGCAAAGGTGACTCTTGTTATATTTTAGCAAAGAGACTGGTGGCATTTTGCCCTGCCCTAGAGATTTGTGGAACTTTGAACTTGAGAGAGATGATTTAGGGATATGTGGTGGAAGAAATTGCTAAGCAGCAAAGTATTCAAGATATGACTTGAGTGCTGTTAAAGGTATTCAGTTTTATAAGGAAAGCAGAGAATTAAAGTTTGGAAAATTTGCAGCCTGACAATGTGATTGAAAAGAAAATCTCATTTTCTGAGAAGAAATTTAAGCCAGCTGCAGAAATTTGCATAAGAAACGAGGAGCCCCATGTTAATCTGCAGGACAATGGGAGAAATTTCTCCAGGGCATGTCAGAGGTCTTCACAGCATCCCCTCCCATCACAAGCCTAAAGGCCCAGAAGGAAAAAATGGTTTTGTGGGCTGGGCCCAGGGTCCGCATGCTGTGTGCAGCCTAGGGACTTGGTGCCCAGTGTCCTAGCTGCTCTAGTCGTGGCTGAAAGGGGCCAACAAAGAGCCTGCGCCACGGTTCAGAGGGTGCATGCTTCAAGCCTTGGCAGCTTCCAAATGGTACTGAGCTTGCAAGTGCATAGAAATCAAGAATTGAGGTTTGGGAACTTCTGTCTAGATTTCAGAGGATGTATGAAAATGCCTGGATGCTCAAGCAGAAGTTTGCTGCAGGAGTGGGGTCCTCATGGAGAACCTCTGCTAGGGCAGTGCAGAAGGGAAATGTGGGGTTGGAGCCCTTACACAGATTCCCTTCTGGGGCATCATCTAGTAGAACTGTGAGAAGAGGGCCATTGTCCTCCAGACCCCATAATGGTAGATCTACTGACAGCCTGCACTGGGAACCTGGAAAAGCTCTAGATTCTCAATCCCAGTCCATGAAAGCAGCTGGGAGGGAAGCTGTACCCTGCAAAGCCACAGGGGTGGAGCTGCCCGAGACCATGGGAACCCACTTCTGGCATCAGCATGACCTGGATGTGAGACATGAAGTCTAAGGAGATTATTTAGAAGCTTTGAGATTTGACTGCCCTGCTAGATTTTGGACTTGAACGGGGCTTGTAGCCCCTTTGTTTTGGCCAATTCCTCCCATTTAGAATATCTGTATTTACCCAATATCTATACCACCATTGTATCTAGGAAGTAACTAACTTGCTTTTGATTTTACAAGCTCATAGGCAGAAGGGACTTGCCTTGTCTTGGATGAGACTTTGGACTGTGCACTTTTGAGTTAATGCTGAAATGAGTTAAGACTTTGGGGGACTGTTGGGAAGGCATGGTTGGTTTTGAAATGTGAGCACATGAGATGTGGGAGGTCCGGGGGCAGAATGATATGGTTTGACTGTGTTCCCAACCAAATCTCATCTTGAATTGTAACTCCTACAATTCCCACATGTCATGGGAGGAACCTGGTGGGAGGTGATTGAATCATGGAGGTGGATCTTTTCTGTGCTGTTCTCTTGATAGGGAATAAGTCTCACAAAATCTGATAGTTTTAAAATGGGGAGTTTCCCTGAACAAACTCTATCTTCTCTTGTCTGCCACAGTGTGAGATGTGCCTTTCACCTTCTGCCATCATTATGAGGCCTCCCCAGAAACGTGAAACTGTAAGTTTATTTAACCTCTTTCTTTTGTAAATTGCCCAGTCTTGGGTATATCTTTATCAGCAGCATGAAAATGGACTAGTACAGGCACTATGTTCAGTACCTGGGTGATGGGATCTTCTGTACCCCAAACCTTAGCATCGTGCAGTATACCCATGTAACTCACCTGCACAGGTACTCCCTGCATCTAAAATACTACTTGAAAAAGAAACAAGACATAAAGAAAAAGATCAGGCTCAATGGTAGATCAGATGTGCATGTCCCATTGTCCTTAAGAATTCTGGAGTGGAATAAACCTATTAACAGGCAAGGACTTCCATGGCGTTAAATAAATTATTTCCGAATTTACTAAAACACAAACAAACAAACAAAAAGCAAACTATTACACAACCTTAAGGGATAGAAAAATATTGTACTAGCCCAAGGATCTATAAAAGAGTAGTAACTAATGTTACGTAAAATAACAGTATGATATTAATATTAGGAGACATACAGTATGTAATTTTAAAACTCTTATTTGAAAATAATTTTAGGTTTACAGAGAAGTTAAAAAATTAATTCAGAAATTTTATATATATTTCACTTAGCCTTCCAATATCTTGCATAACCTTAGTATAATCATTGAAACCAAGAAATTAACTTTGGTTAATTGTACAATACTCTTAATTAAACAATGAACTTTATTTGTATTTCACCAGTTTCATACTAGTACAGTTTGTCTGTTTCAGGATTCAATCCAGGATACTACATTGTGTTTAGTTTCAGGTCTTCCTAGTCTTTTCCAGTCTGTCATAGCTCTTTAGTCTTTCCTTGTCTTTCATGATCACGATGATTTTGAATAGTGCTGGTTAGTTATTTTACAAAATGTCTTATAGTTTAGTTTTCTCTGATCTTTTCTCATGATTTGATTAAAGGTATGCATTTTTGGCAAGAATGCCACAGAAATAATGTGCCTTTCTCACTATGTAATATCAAGTAGTACATGATGTTAATACATCTTATGTCTTCTTTAACCTCAATCATCTGGTGCTTCTCAACTCTAAAGTTAGTATTTTCCCCTTATGAGTTACTAAATATCTGGTGGAAGATCATTCGAGTCTGAAAAATATTTTCTTCTTCTCTAACTTTTGCCCATTAAGCCTTCATCTACAGATATTGTTTGAAACAGTTATTACTGTGGTTTTTAAATGTGATTGTTCATTTCTCTCATTGTTTCTACATTTATTAATTGGAAATATTCTATAAGGAAGAGAGTCCATTTCTCCCACCTTTACTCATTTGTGCAAATGTTTATTTATATCAGTATGGAATTATGGGTATTCATTTTATTATATAGGCTATAATCAAATACTATCTTTATTACTTTTGTTTCTCAAAATTTTCAAGCTTTGATTAATAGGAGCTCTTTGTCTTTCTGTTTTTGTTACTAGAGTATTATTGACTTCATAAGTGGAGTTGGGATGTATTTCTTCTTCTTCAACTTTCCAGCAGAGTTTGAATAAAATTGGTAGTATTTCTTCCTCAAATATTTGGTAGAAATCACCTATGATGGCATTTGGGACTAGAGTTTTCTTTGCTAAAGTATTTTTAAGTATTAATTTAAATTATTTTATATATATAATCAGTTTTGTTTTTATTGCTTTTCCCTGTTTTTCTGTTTTTTATTTTATTGATATCTTCTGTTAATGTTATTTCATTTCTTCTGCTTGCACTGGGTTTAATTTTGTTTTTCCACTCTACTTTCTGAAGCTGAAAGCTAAGATGACTAATTTTTTACTTTTCTTATTTTTCAAAATACCATTTATTGCTGTAAATTTTCCTATACAAATGATTTCAGCTATATCTCACATGTTTTGGTAGGTTGGATTGTCGTTTCATTTAGTGCAGAATATATTTTAATTTTCCTTGAGGCTTTCTTTTTGACTTATGAGATTATTTTTTGATAGATATTGTTTAATTTCCAAATATTGGGGATTTTCCAGATATCTGTTGATTCATACTTGAATTCCTTTATCAAATTAGAACACACTTTGTATTATGTCTAGTCTTTTAAAATTTAAGGTTTTGTTTCTGGCCTAGAATATAGCCACATTTGTGAATGTTTTGTGCATGCTTAAAAAAAATGAGTATTGTGTAATTTATTGCCAATGAGGTCAAGTTCATTGCAACTGTTCGTTAGATCTTTCATAACCTTACTGATTTACTTGTTCTATCATTCTCAGGAGACAGGTGTTGACATCTACAAATCTAATTGTGGATTTGCCCAGTTCCTTTTTTAGTTATATTACCTTTTGATTAATATGTTATAAAGCTCTGGTATTAGGTAACTGTAACATTTAACAAGATATTAATTCAATATAGGCTGGCACACATGGGTTTCTCCAAAGATGGTTAGATATAAGAAATATTTTTAAAGTTTTACTATAGAATTATTTGATCACATTCTGAAAAATTGCAGGTCTGTATCTTGCACCTCACATTAAATCAGAGAAAAGTTTGTGGACAAAACAGAAATTAAAAGTCCTTCAAAGGAAATCCCTTTTAATATTGCCTTGTATTGCCAAATACTTAAGGCATTTATTATCTAACAGATGATGTCAATTTTCAGTAAAACTCAAAAAGTTTGTTATTTAATGTTTGGTTTCAAAAATTATATATTTCTTTTATTTTTAAGTGTGTTTCTCTATTAACATTGATTTTCTTTATAGTTGGTACCTGAGGAGTGTGCTAGGCAGAATTTTAGGATAGTCTTTAACATTCCACCTTCTAGTGTACATACCCTGTATAATCCCTAACCCATGAGTGTGGGCAGGACATATGAGAATGATAGAATAGCATTTCCATGGTTAGTTCACACTACATGGTGAAGAGAAAGGGACTTTTCATATGTAAAGAAGTAATTAAGGCCTCTAATCAGTTGATTTTAAGTTAATAAAAGAGAGATTATTCAGGTGGGCCTGACTTAATAAGGTGAGCCCTTCAAAAGAGGATCTAGAGGTTAGAAAAAGAATGATTCAGAGACATTAAAGCAGCAGATATGTTATTCTGTTGACTTTGAAAAGGAACTTTAAATATTTGAACTTCCATGCATTCCATGGTATTATACAGAGAAGGAATCCAAAGCCTTAGGGAGAAAAAAAATTGGATTGGATTTAGCATGAACAATTCCCTAACTATATTTTGTGAAAGGGCTCAGAATATATTTATTTTACCAATACACTGAGAGAGTTTTGCAGGTCAGCATCTTGTAAAATAGTTTAGTGGTTGTAATTGTAAAATAGTTTAGTGGCCAGTAAGTGTTGCTGCAGTTGAAAAGTTTCCCATATTTCAATTTTTATACTAAGTCCCTAAATGCCAGATTCAAGGAGTAACATCTGCCCCAAAATGATAAAGCGAAGATGTTTTTCACAATATTCAAGAGCATGATAATCAGAAAGCCTGACTAGCAGAGATATTTAGTAGGGGAAAATTGATCATGGAGACCCTAGAACTCCTTTTTACATAACCAAAAAATTCTAGATTTGGAGATGAACTAATATGATGGTCATTGCCACTTCCTTACTACCCAGGTCTGAGTGAGTTTACAGTTCCCATGCTAGGTCAGACAGCAGAAATTGGTTTTCGTTCAAGAGTTGGCAAGAATGACAACAAATTTGTCTATGGTTAGTTAAAAAAAATAATAATGCAATCCCAGCAATTTGGGAGGCTGAGTGGATCACAAGGTCAGGAGTTCAAGACCAGCCTGGCCAAGATGATAAAACCCCGTCTCTACTAAAAATACAAAAAATTAGCCGGGCACGGTGGCAGGTGCCTATAATCCTAACTACTCAGGAAACTGAGGCAGGAGAATCACTTGAACTCAGAAGGCAGAGGATGCAGTGAGCTGAGATCGTGCCACTGTACTCCAGCCTGGGTGACAGAGTGAGACACCATCTCAAAAAAAAAAAAAAAAAAAAATTAATGATATGTTCTATTCAACCCCATATTTAAACATTATTATTTTAACATTTCATGAGGCAGAATGGAGAGCTAATATTGTACTTCTACTCAAAGATAATGAGGCAGTATAAGTTATTGCCCCACTTTTCCCAGGGTAGAGGTAGTGGCACACAGTGGGAAGCTGAGCATAAACATCTGCCTGGCCCTCTTGCTACACTTCAAAAGTGGGATGCCAGCTTAAATAAAAAGACCAAATAGTATGTGGAATATCATAATTGAAAATCCAAAATATCCATTATGCAACAAAAAATGCATTCATTATACCAGGAATTAGCTTAATTGCTACATGAATGAGAAAGGACAATGAACAGATGCCAACACCAGGATGACATAGCTATTAGAATTACTTGACAAGGATTTTAAAACAGCCATAATAAAAATGCTTCACAGGCAATTAAGTATTCTCTTGAAACAAATAAAAAACAGGAAACTTCAGCAAAGAGATAGAATTTATTTTAAAAAGTGGAAGTTGTACAGTGGAAAATATAATAACTCAAATTAAAAACATACGGAATGGGTTTGCTAGTGGGTAAAGATTACAGAGAGTAGAATCCAGGAACTTGAAGACAGCACAATAGCAGTTACACCATCTGAACCCAGAGAAAATGAACTAAGACAAAAGGAATAGTGTTTTAGGGATGTGTGGGGAAATAATGAAAAGTTAACATCCTTATCATTGGGATTCCAGAAAGAGAGGAATAAGACGATGGGATTGAAAACTATTTGATGAAATAAAGGCTTAAAACTTCTGAAATTTGGCAAAATACATAAACCCATACATTTAAGAAGCTGAGTGACTACTCAATAAAATAAACTCAAAGAATTCACACCAAGGCACATCATAGTTAAACTTCTCAAAACCAAGACAAAAGAGTCTTGAAAGTAGTCCAAAAGGAATGATGTATTGTCTACAGTGGAGCACCAATTAAAATAACAACGGTTATTTCATTTGAAACTTTGGAGGCCAGGAGACGGTGATAACATTTTTCAAGTACTGAAAGAAAAGAACTGTTAACCACAAATTCTACATACTGTGAGGTATCCTTTAGAAATGAAGAATAAATCAACACATTTTCAAATGAAGGAAAGGTTAGAAAATGTATTGCTAGAAATCTTTAAATAATTGCCAAATAAAGTTCTCTAAAAAGAAGAAAAATTATAACAGAAGGAGACTTGGAACTTCCAAAAGGAAAGAATGGGTAAAAATAGAGGTAAAAGCAACAGACATCTTAATTTATATGTGCCCTAAATTTTATTTGATGGATTATATAAAAAATTTTAACTCTAGTGACTGTTTTGCTCTCAATATATGTAGAGGAAATACTTAAGACAATTATATTTAAAAAGAGATAATGTTAAAGGGAGCTAAGTGGACATCATTTTTATGGAGCAAAATATACTTCACTGAATTTGGTAAAGTATCAGTAATAGTAGACTATCATGTTCTGTATATATATTGTAATACCTAAAACAACCACTAAGAAAATTTAAAACTCAATAATACTATAAATAAATCAAATGAAATCCTTAAAAAGTGTTAAAATAATCATAGAAAAGTAAGAAAAGAGAAGAAGGGAATGATAAACACTGGCAATAAATAGAAAACAAATAATATTTCAGACTTAAGCCCTAACACATCAATTATTACCTTAAATTGTCTAAATATCTAACTTGAAAGAGGCTGGCAGAACATTAAAAAAATCCAACTATGTGTTGTTAACAAGACACACATTTAAAGTATAATTATAAAGGTTGCTGGAAAGTAAAAAAAGACAGAAAATCTTTGGAATCTATATTCCACGGACAAGGGCTATTTAGATGACATCAAACACAAGATGCATTAAATAAAAATTGATAAATTGAGCATCATCAAATTTTAAAACATTTGCTCTGTAAAATACTCTTAAAAGGATAGAAAGATAGCTACAGACTAGAAGAAAATACCCAGAACACATTAGACAGAGGATTGGTATCTAGAAGAGATAAACTCAATAGTAAAGAAACAATCAGATTAGATAATAAGCAAAAGGTGTAAATAGATATTTCATCAAAAAAGATATGCAGTTGGGAAATAACACATGAAAAATCTTTCAACATCATTAGTTATTAGGGAAAGCAAATTAAAACCATAATGCAATATCACTATACACCATCAGAATAGTTTAAAAATTACTGATGAGGATACAGGAAAACAGGATAACTCATACATTGCTGGTGAAAATACGAAATGATACAATCAGTCTGGAAAATAGCTGGGCACTTTCTTATGAAAATCAATATGTGATTGTCATCTTGCCTAGCAACTTCACTCTTAGAAACTTATCCCAGAGAAGGGAAATGTGTACTCACACAAAACCTGTACATGACTAGAAACTTTGTGAGTAATACCCCAAAATTGAAATAATCTAGATGTTCTTTAATCGTTGAATAGTTAAACAGTTAAACCAACTGCTGTACATCCATATCATGAAATACTACTCTGCAATAAGAAAGGAAGAAGCACTGAGATGTGGAACAACCTGAATGAAATTCCAGAGGATTATGCTGAGTAGAAGAAAGCCAATTCAAAAGGGTTCCATATATAGTGTATAATTCTGTATAATTATAATATACAGAATTATAATTATGTATAATTCTATTTATATAACATCTTGAAATGATGATGCTATAGCAATGGCAGATTAATGGTTGATGGGCACCAGGCACAGGAAAGGTACAGGGTGGTGGCTGTGGTTACAAAAGAAATAGGGGTTCCTTTTGGTTATGGAAATGTTCTATATGTTGACCGTGTTAATGTCAATATCGTGGTTTTGATACTTTACTATTCTGATACTTTGCTACAGTTTTGCAAGATGTTACTATTTAGGAAAACTGGGTGCAGGGTGCCTGGAATCTTCCCACATCAT
The DNA here is from genome assembly GCF_002776525.5 of Piliocolobus tephrosceles. Lineage (NCBI taxonomy): Eukaryota > Metazoa > Chordata > Mammalia > Primates > Cercopithecidae > Piliocolobus > Piliocolobus tephrosceles. Next base: position 80,866,133 of record NC_045438.1, on the reverse strand, counting down.
TTCCTAACAACTGTGTGTCACTGGACATTTATCTTAAAATAGAAAGTTTAATTTTAAAAATAGTAAAGCATTGGAAATATTCTGAACGCAGAAATATGATAATTACCATGCAACTCCATTCCAATAACCTTTAAACAACAGATTTAGTGGGGAAAAAAAAAATCTCAGGGAAACAATCTTCTTGGTACATCCATGCTTTAAGGACATCCGGCGTTTTGCTTCTAAAATCTAGAGTGGTTTAACTTTCAGCTCTTGAGGCTGTTGAAGTGTGTTTGTTAATGCATTTTACACTCTGCAGTTTGTAACATTGCAGTTATTTGCCCTCTTCCCACCAAATCAGTTCCTCAAGTGTTTGTTGTCAGCCTCTTTCAGTGGACACATTCTTATTAGATGGCCAGTCAGGCGTGCAGATGGCCAAGAGACATCACAAGGATTTTGTTTATGACTGCATGCAATCCATAACACCATCAGGGGATTACCCCGAACAGGGTCAGGATGACCAACACAAATTTCCTTCTCATCTCAACAGTGTCTGGTCTCCTGGGGTGAAATTTGCTAAAGGGTTGTTACTCCCCTCTGTAGCAAGCTTATAATTAGACTACTGATGTCTTTACCCTCTCTTTGCCAGCCATTCTGTATTTGCCAAATCCTCTGTGGTTATCTCTTCCAACTTTGCTATTCTATAGCCTCAGACCAGTGCTTAAGTGCTAGACTGTGTCATTTAATGCATATTTCTCTGGGGTGGAGTCTCTGAGTCCTCTTCAAATATTTTCATGGACTAGATCATAGAAGGAATATTTAACTCTCCTCTTAAGGAGATTATCTCCATGTGTATTCTAAATGAGCCCCTCCCGATAATCTAGATAGATCAGCCTTCTCCCCTTATACTATACCACTTTTGACCTAAAGGAGTTGAACGACGAAAGGACTTGTTTAAACCATCTTGGAGGAAATATGACTATGAAATTTATTTCTTCCAGAAATTAATTTTCTTCTCTGTATTTAGGTACACAGACTCCTGTATATATTTTCCTATATCCAGAGAATTCTGAAAGTCATTGTGCCTCCTTTCTATAGATGAGGTGCCTCATCTAAGACCAGACTTTCCTCTTGAGCTTTAATTGAATAACTTCATTCCGTTTAGTGAATCGCCATGATCTTAACAGTGGTTGGTAGCTTTTAGAATTTGTTGTACGTAGTTCAAACCCATCTGTAGTTTTTTAATGCCTCTCGGTTACTGCAATCATTAGAAGTCATTGCTGCTGTGATGGACCTGCTTGTCAGATGTTAGGTTTATTTCCACTAAATCTTAGTGGATGACTTCATGAAACTAAGCAGATATGTGCTTTTCTGCAATATTACAAAGGTGTGCTATAGAACCTTCTCAGTGAATGTGAACTGACCAGTAACCGTGACTGGGGAGGAAAAAAATAGCTTTTTTTTTTTTTTTTTTTTTTTTTTTTTGTGAGATGGGGTCTCATTGTGTCATCCAGGCTGGAGTGCAGTGGTGCAATTATGGCTCACTGCAGCCTCGACTTCCCAGGCTTCAGCCATCCTCCTGCCTCAGCCTCCCAAATAGCTGGGACTGCAGGCGCCTGCTACCACACCCAGATAATTTTCATATTTTTGCATATTTTTGGTAGTGATGTTGCTCAGGCTGGTCTTGAACTACTGAACTCAAGAAATCCACTCACCACAGCCTCCCAAGTATTGAGATTACAGGTGTGAGCCACCGCACCTGGCCCCAAATTGCATTTATGAAGTCACTTATCACAAACATTATTCTGAAATCTGGGTAATATGTTAATTTCATGGTCATACAAGGAACCATTGCTGTAGTGGACACTATTACTACATTTAATTTGCAATGAACCACTTCAATGTCCTATTCTGCTATCTTACATTTAAAAAGTAAGATTTTAAATGAGAAATTAGAATTTACCAAATCCCCGCAGGGCGCAATGGCTCACGCCTGTACCCCAGCACTTTGGGAGGTTGAGGCAGGTGGACCACCTGAGATCAGGAGTTCTAGACCAGCCTGGTCAACATAGCAAAACCCCGTCTCTTCTACAAATACAAAAAATTAGCCAAGTATGGTGGTGGGCACCTATTATTCCAGCTAATCGGGAGGCTGAGGCAGGAGAATTACTTGAAGCCAAGAGGTGGAAGTTGCAGTGAGCTGAGATTATGCCATTGTACTCCATCCTGGGTGACAGAGTGAGATGCTATCGCAAAAAATAAAGAATTTACCAAATTCCTTCTCTTTCGTTACATTGGTGAGGGATACGATTTCTTCCATGCCACTAGTACAAAATATTGATGTGGTTTGAAGTCCAAGAATAATGGAGGCAAATCTGGCACTTATTGGGACCCAGCTACCAACATGAGGTGGATCTGTGTACTTATGTTGTTAACTGTCACTGTTCTTTAATTTCCTAGATGTAACTGCCCATAATATATTATGGCTGGGCTATTACTAATATTGATAACTAGCCCTGCCTTGTACCTTGATTTCCATGTGAACGCAATGTAATGTACAGTCTAAAACTAGCCTTTATGTAAGAAAACTAATTCCAGAGAGATCAGAGTCAACAACTAGAATGACAATTACCTTACTCCCCTCCCCCAAATGCCATGGAACCTCTCTTCTAAACCTGACCCATATTTTTAATATGGCTTGCTATCCCCCAGTAGCACCGGGACACTGTTCCAGTCTTAGTGGTATTCGTTTCAGTTATTCCATACATTTCTCCTTTAATTTTTATGCTGAGCTAGAGCATCATAAGTTGGTTTCTGTATATAATTGTGGCTTTCTTTCTGTTCTCTCTCTCTCTTTTTAAATTCCTTCAGTATTTTTCCACTCTCTCTCATTAGATTATAAGTGCTTTTGTAATCCTCCACAGTTCTATGTGTAGTCAACTCTTGATTATCTGAGCTAATGGAGAGGAGCATTAGCATGGTTGATATCAGAGGACAAATAAATTTCCCAGGGGTTTACATCAATTCTGTGAAAGCATCTGAGTCCCGGAGGCAGGCAAACTAAAATCCAAGAGAAGCAGAGAGCAGAGAAGCATTGTGAATGAAAGAGTGAGATGTCACATTCTCACAGGGCCGTGAACAACTGCTGCAGCTGCTAGTGAAATTTTGTTCTACTCTGACTAGGCTGTTGGGAGATTCTCAAGGGAGGGGCTCCAGGGATCTTTGGGCATGAATCCTTTTCCACTGGCCCTCTCCCTTTTGGCATCAGTGCTTGGCTTAGCACAATATCAGGCCAGGACAATGGAAATGCAATAAATGGATGAGAGAGGAGTAACAGGGAATTCTTGGCAGAGAAGTCAACGAAACAGAGGCTTCATGGAGCAGAAGGGAAACACTGTTAGTGAGGGCATTGCCTTAAGGGGAGAGCATGTTAACTAGATAAAGGTGTTCTCTTTTCTTCAACTCTAGCTTCTAGCTCATAACTTAAACATAGCAGATGCTTTATTAATATTGGAAGAAGGTAAACAAACAAGCAGGTAGAAAGAGGAAAGAATGATTCACAAGTGATAGAAACTTCCTGAGTAGTCCAGAAGCTACTATTCACGAAATCTACCCCCTGGATTGAACATTCTGATTGCATTCTATGTGTATTTTAGCAATAATCATAGGAAGATCCTCTGGGTATTTGGTTATAAATGCTTTTCATTATTAATTATTGAACAACAAACCTATGTAAAAGTAGATCTGTTTGGTTGCATGGCAGAGAGACCAAGGGAATTCACATATTTTGAGCACCCATTATATTCCAGGTAAGCACTTTACTTACTTTGACATGTTTGTTACTTATAACAATCCTATGAAATAATTATTATTTTGCCCCTTGAACATATGAGGAAACAGAGAATCACAGCTGTAACTATCTTCCCCACAGTTAAACAGTTAGTAAATATCAAACTGGACTTATCAGTTTCTTTATCTTGAAATCCCCTACTCTTTATTCTATCTACAATACGCTGCTTTCCATTAGTGATAGTAGCTACAATTTATGGAATGCTTGCTGTGTGAAGACACTATATTTACATAATTTCTAATCTTCCCAGTAACCTAGACAGGTGGGTATTGCTATCTCCAATTCATAGATGAAGGTAGATACAGGAAAGCTTACAATAACAGTCAAGGTTATAGGTAGAGTTAAGATTTAAACTAGGTCTGTTTTTGACCTACTCCCCATGTCTTTCCACTATCATCTGCTGTCTTCTTCCAAATGTCATATTCTTTTACTTAGGCCACATTTTTTTTTTTCTGTAATTAACTTAAAATTTTGTTGGAGATGATTCACTGCAATATTATAATTATGATTCAATTGCAGAATGACAGCCTGTGTGTTTGTACACACACACACACACACACACACACACACCCAGATATACATTTCTGATATCACAAAGTACCACATTCCTATTAGAGAAAAAAAGTCCTGTTTCAGATAATGCTTATAGAAAACATTTCTAAGGAAAGTATAGGCTATCATTAACATTAACAGATCATTACTTTGTACCAGATAGTGCTAAAGGGAAACCTGATGTAGAAATTTGCTTGTAGTTCTTTCCTCAATGTGAAAATCAGGCCCAACCTTAAAGTAAAACAGCATAAGTCTTACTATTAATGTCTGCAAATGAAGTGAAGCCCTTTTGACCCATTGATCTTTTAATTTGCAGAAGAGTAGGAGAAGCTGATGTTCTGAGGTACTGAAAGTCTATTTTGCTTGACTTCTTGTCACTACTGCATTTCCTTCTCACTGGTATCTACACGAGCAAAGAAGACATAAATCGTACTTCATGGAAGAGTAGAAGAGACTTTGCTATTCCACCTTGTAAAAAGGCCTCTCCAGTGTCTCCTTGAGCATAGAAAGGAAGGTGGCTGCCTCTTCCATTAAAAGGTGGCTGAGACCTTGGGTCTTCCCTTGGGTCACATGGAAGTTCTCGGGATGGGACGGCTCACCTTGCCCAGGGTGTGAAGCTACTTCTAACATCTCACCTTTGTTCTCTAATTTCTCTTCTCCTCCAACTGTCCTGGGGAAAGTAATGCCCCAAGCACAAACCTACCAATGTTTCCAGTGATTGAGGAAAGCTTTGGATTGACATTTTCTTTCTTCCTTTTTTTCTTTTTCTTTTCCATTTTATTTTATTTTATTTTATTTTATTTTATTTTATTTGTGTGTGACAGAGTCCCACTGGAGTGTAGTGGTATGATCACAGTTCACTGCAACCTCTGCTTTAAGGGTTCACTATTTTTGTGTCTCAGCCTCCTGAGTAGCTGGGACTACAGGTGTGCCCCACCCTGGCTATTTGTGTGTATGTGTGTGTGTGTGTGTGTGTGTACTTTTAGTAGAGACAGGGTTTCGCCATGTTTTCCAGGCTGGTCTCGAACTCCTGGCCTCAAGTAATCCGCCCTGCTTGCCAAAGTGCTGGGATTACAAACATGAGCCACCACACCCAGCATGGATGAACATTTTCTTTTCTTTTCTTTTTTTTAATTAGTTTAATTTTGTTTTAAGTTCTGGGATACATGTGCAGGACAGTGCAGGCTTGTTAACATAGGTAGACATGAGCCAGGGTGGTTTGCTGTACCTATCAACCCGTCACCTAGGTATTAAACCCAGCATGCATTCGCTATTTATCCTGATGGACATTTTCTAACTGCAGCGGGGGAGAGGGAGCCTCCAGGGAGCTCCTCCCTTTCTAGGTTATCTTGGAATAGCCAGTCAAGACACTTGAGAAGGGCCTCGGAAATCTTCCTTCTTTCAGGGTCTAGGTTGTGACCAATAGCGCTGGCTAAGGTAGAATCTCTCCATTACTCCTTAGGGACTGGGATGTAGCCAGGTGAGGAATATCCATGGGGCCCATGTTATCCATGAGAGAGATACCCAGGAAAAACTTGAGCAGAAGCCTATATTTTGCAAGATTGAGACACTCTGTAGCAATCCTTCCACAGACATATTCTTCTAGTAAAAATAAATAAATAAATAAAAATAGGGAAGAATAAAAAGCAGCAGCAGCCTAGATTTCAGAGTAACTGTTGCTTAAATCAACTTACTGATTCCATGATTTGATAACTGCTTAACCCGGCCAACTGCGCAGTGTTGCTTCTAAGCTGTTTTGGAAATGTGTGGGTCTCCTATTTTGGTACTGATCATACCTGCCAGGAGCCCACTAGATTTCAGGTTTGAATCTTCTTGACTGTCTGAATATAGAGGCTGGTTCTCTGACCTTCTTTCAAGGTCATCAGGTTTTCTTTGTACTTTTATATCCTTTCAAAATTTTCTGCTTTCTTTTTGATTTTACTCCTTTTCAATTTATTTATGTGTGACAGCCTCAATCATCCAGTTATCAATTCAGTAAAATCTGTCTTGCAGAATGTCCATTTTATCATTCAAGCCTGAAATCTGTTCTGCAGTCCTTTTATTTCCCTCCTGAATTGCTTTCAAAGCCCTCTAGGGAGCTGGCCTGCAAAAATAGAGAATTCTCACATTGTTTTGATGAAAGGTGCTATATAACCACACAGCAGGATTATTGTTCCTTTTTCTCTTTCATTTTGGTCGCCCTGACTGATCTGCTCTGCATTGCAAGCGCAGTGGCCTTTTTTCATCTTAATTTTATTCACTGCTGTGGTTACTTTCTTTCAGGGACATCAGATAGGTGTTAAGTAAAAGACAGGCATGGGTGTCAGAAGGAAAGTCTAGGCACCTCCCTTCCCTTGTTACTGATTTCTAACACTTTGTCTGACCATTCAGCTGAGCCCAGCTGCCACTGCCCTGATCCCTTCCCTGACTAGTTTCTATTTCCCTTGGAGTTTCTGCTTTGTGTATAGAACTAGCCTAACCCAATCAAAGCAAACTGCAAAATTAAATTAATTTAACTCGTTCATCTAGGTGTTTAATGTAATATTTTGACAGATCTGCATAAACTGAACTTCCTAAATTTGGCATAAGGGAATAAAATTGATAGATTCAAATTCATTTTTTGTTGGTGAAATGCAGAGATTTGTAATCCATCAGCTATTCTCCCTAATGCACCATCTAGACAGCTCACGCTGCCTTCAGTCGGCATTAAGTGCAAACACCTCTACTTAAATAATAGTAGCTGCATAGCAAAAATTAGCAAAAGCCAGTTTTAAGTGAAGATTTGACATTAAGTCAATATGTTTAAAAACAAACTGAAGCAAGGAATAAAGAGGGGGATTTAAAAATGTGCCATTTTTAACCCCAATGGGGAAGTGATCTAGTTTATAGAAAACATTAAGTATTCAAGACGAAACAATAAAAACCTCATTGAAAAAAATCTTTGTGGTTGTGAGGGGTGGCATATATAAATGTGTCCAGATGTTAGTTCTGTGTATACAATTCTGTGTTTGGGTGAATGTGTGCATACAGTAGTTTTTATTTTCTAGAGAGATTCCTGGTATAATTGACTGAAATTGTATGCAGGATGTTGAAACATAAAATAATTAATAAGAGACAATAGAACAGTGGAAAGTGTCTAAAATGTTTCTGAGGTGTGTGTCTGTGTGGGGGGCGTCCCAATAAGTGTAGTCTTTATGTATCAAAATATATCATAATTGTTTGAATAAATACATGATACCTGATTCATAAAAAATAAAAATCTACCATGATGTGAAAGGACACGAGAAGTGGCAAAAATATTCATTTTTAGGCTTTTACAACATATACTCTGTTCATGCTGAGTAGGGAAATGAAGCTTTTTATTTGGAGAATTCTGGGTTGAGGACTGTTTTCTCAACCAAAAAAGAACGTCTTTAGGTAAATATGTATGTGTAATGGTATTTGAGTTAGCCATGTATGAGAACATACTGTAAATATTTCTGTGTCAGTTATGAGCCTAAACACCCTGACCATTTTGACCTACAACATGATTAACAGGATTCAGATCAGTGAGCCACACAAAGAAACACTATTTTATAAATGTTTATCTTTTAATTTTAAATGATTTAAAATGTTAGGAAATGGGTGGTAAAGGAAATAACTTCGTATCACAGAATTTTATGGCTCAGTCCCTGTATGTCACTGAATCTAACATGCTTTAGTATTAGTGCTTTCTTGATCTTTCCGGAAGGTATCAAGGGAAGACTTTTTCTTTTGTTTATGTCACGCACAACCACACTTGACAGGGATATAAAAAGCATTGATTGTAAGATGCATCTCAATTTTAGATAGATTAAAATTAGAAAAAAGTTCATGTTAGAATTGAGAAAATAGGGTCTCATAGAGATCAAATCCAATTAAGTTATTTTACAAAGAATAAACTTAAGGTCCAGAGTGCCTGAAGGTCACACAAGTGCTTAATAATGAAGCATGGCACATCCCCTGGCCATCTGCTCAGCTTTTTTCATAATGCCCTGCACCCTGCCCTGTGACATCTTTTTCCCTTTATACTATAGTTACTCATAAAACTTTTCAGATACAAATAAGCAGCCAAGTAAGTTTAAGTTAAATGTTTGAATGTGTGTGTTAGTTGTTCAAGAGTTTTCCAATACCATCATTTGGACTGCTGTCCTAAAAGTAGGCATTGGGCGTTAGTTGGCATTAATAATCTTTTTTAGTTCTAAATTTTCTCATCCTGTGTACACAACACCACGTATTTTCATATATTACATTCATTACTTAGTATTTTTGAGGATGTGGTTTGTGTCAATAACTCTATATTGAGGATGCAGCCTGAGCTGTGCTTCAAGAATAATTATGCAAATGATTAGGTATTTACAGTCATGAAAAGTGGTATGACGGAAGATGAGTGCTATGAGAATGTCTAACAGGGAGGATGGTCTAATTCAGAATCCCCTCTCTTCAGGTGCTATTTAATCTGACAGCTGAAGAATGAAACTGGGTGGAGAGAAGACAGTGAGCAAATTTATAGGCAAAATGAACTGTAAGTGTAATTACCTAGAGATGGAGAAAACTTGGGTTTGTTAGCCTCTAGTGTGAACATAGAAAGCCATGATGGGGTTTTTGACCATAAGAATCTTACAATGAGAGGAGAAGGGTTGAAGAAGACTTGTTACTGATTTTTTCTACATCTAGCCAAAACAACTAACTGTAATTCTGAGTACATATATTACTTTTGTGAGCACAGAAGCAAGAAAGAGAATTGACTTGAGGTATTTTATGTTATGTTTTGTTCCTGTTTATCTACAGCCTTCATCTCTGTGGTCTTGATTTTACTCTTTACTTGAAAGTGTTAAGAGCAATGAGATCAAGAAAACTAGAGAATAGTAAAGCATTCAAGAATATTGAGATAAGGTTGGAGAAACATGTACTAAAACCTTCAGGAACAATGTGATAAAGTGAGGAAAGTAGTAAGACCTGCCTTCAACTGATAAAGCTGTGAAACCAGGAGTTTCAGTTCTGCCACAGGACTCCCCTGCAATGTCATCTAGTCCACTTGTATATGGACAGTTTGGGTTAAAATAAGAATTACTAAAACTTATGCAGCACTAAAAATGAGTTAGATTTGTGCTGTCCAAATGGTAGTCACTAACCACATGTGGGTGTTGAGCATGTATCTGATTGGAGATGTATGTAAAGGTAAAATACATACTGAATTTCAAAGACTTGGCTTTTAAAAAATGTGAAATAAGATGTCTTAATACTTGTTAAAATTGGTGGCGTGGTTAAAATGATAATGTGTCATATATTTGGGTTAAATTTTTTAAAAATTAAAATCAATTCCACCTACCTCTTTCTACTTTTTTCAGTGTGGCTATTAAAAAAATTTAAAATTATACATCTTACATATTTTTTTGAACAGCGCTGGTTTCGTTACTGGGGATGAGGCAATGAACCAAACACAAATTCTCTGATCTCATGATGTTGACATTCCTCTAGTGAAGCCAGGCTATACGCCAGAACTAAATAATAGGTCTTATCAAGAATGATAAAACACATTTAGAGTGCAGAGGAAAGTGGTGACTTTTTTTTAAGACAGAGCTTTGCTCTGTTGCCCAGGCAGGAGTGCAGTGGTACAATCTCGGATCACTTCAACCTCTACCTCCCGGGTTCAAATGATTATCCTGCCTCAGCCTTCTGAGTAGCTGGGATTGCAGGCATGTGCCACCATGCCCAGAATAATTTTTGCATTTTTAGTAGAGACAGGGTTTTCACCATGTTGGTTAGGCTGCTCTCAAACTCCTGACCTCATGATCCTCCCACCTTGGCCTCCCATAGTGCTGGGATTACAGGCATGAACCACTGTGCCCGGCCTGTGGTGACATTTTGAATAGTGATTCAGGATACATCTCTCTGATTGGAGCAGAAAGATAGAATGGGAGAGAACCAAGGAGGTTTGGGGAAGGAGCATTCCAGGCTGAACCACAAACACAGAGAGTATGCGACGGGGGTATGTTCAGTGTAGTTGGAGTGCAATGAGGAAAGAGGAGAGAGATAAGAAGTGAGGTTGGAAAAGGGGGAGTTGCCAGATTGTAAAGGGACTTTGTTGGCCAGAGTTAGAATTTTTGGATCTTATTCTGAATGAAACGATATAGTAGATTGAATGCAAAAATGTAGTAGTTATTTCTGTATACCCATATGCTTTTGTAGTGTGACTTTGTAGCTCTTTCTCATAATGAATCTAGGTGGGCTTCATGACTTGTTTTGACTGATAGAATGCAGCAAAGTGGCATCATATGGTTTCCGATTTCCTTGCCTAGGCCTCAGTAGGCCTTGCACTGTTCTGCATTGTTAGAGCCTTGGCAGCTGTCATCAGAACAGGCCCACATTAGCTTACTACAAGATGAGAAATCATGTAGGCCAAAGTTAAACCACTCAGTTGTCCCAGCTGATGCTTCAGAGATATTAAAGTGCTGGGCTGAGATCCACTGAACCTAGCTCAGATAAGCAGAACATCTCCCTCAGTTGGCCTAAAGATTTTAAAGTAATAATAAATGGTTATTTTAATCCACTAAATTTTATAATGGTTTCTTATGCAGAATTTTTGAGTTTTATTGAATGAATCATCAGTTTAGAGGAGAAGTGATCGAGGTAAAAGGTTATTTTATTTGAATATATATTTGAGGTTAGGTCTAAAAGCATTTTCTAATGGAATGAAAGTGAGGTATACAAGTAGAGAAGACAAGAATGACTCTAACATCTTGACTGTCGCAACTGAAAGAATAATGTTGTCATTGCTAAGACAGAAAAAACTGGGGAAGTAGCTGTTTGTGTAGAGAAAATCAAGTGTTCACTTTTTTTATGTGTTCATTTAAAGACTTTTTTTAGGCATCCAAATTCAGATGTCAAATAGACAATTGGAGAAGGAGTTCAGGAGTAAAATCTGGGCAAGATTCTTAAATGTAAAAATAAGTAACATCATAAATGCCATCGAAAGCCATGGGAGGGGGCGAGATTGCTTAGGAAGTGATGGGAAAAGGGCCAGAGATTGAGCCGGGGTGTTCAGTGTTTGAAAGTTGGGAGGATGAGGAACATCTTGTACAGGAAGCTGAGAATGAGGAATCAGCCAGGGATGCAGATAACCTTGAGAGAAGCAAAGTGAAAGTAGAGAGTTTCAAGACAGACTAATCAGCAATGTCAGTAGCTTCCTGTAAGTCAAATAAGCTGAGAAATGAAAAGTGACCAATGAATTTGGCAATACAGAAATTTTTTGTTGTGTTTTCTAGGAGCAGCTTTTGTGGTAAGTTGACAAAAGCAGAAGTGGTGTTAAGAGAAAGAAAAAAAGAGTAAGACAAATTGTAAAATATCTTGAAAATTTGCTGTTAATTGAAAACAGGACTGGGGCTCAAGCTGGAGGGAAAATAGGGTTAAAAGTTTTTGTTTTTTTAAGATATGAATTATGATTGTTCATTAGAATGCAGATAAAGATAATCCTATCTTGATGTAAAAATTGATGACAAACAGAAGATAGGGACAATATAAGAAACAGCATTCTTGACTAATAAGATTGGACGAAGCCCAGGGCACTGAAGGTTCTCAGGAATGGCAGGAGGGAAGGCAGAGAGGGCACACATCTAAGTAGGCAAGAAGATTCACTCCTGAACGAATGTGGAATTTTCTCTTCTGACGGATTCTCTTGTCTTAGGGAAACCAGAAGCAAACCAGTCCGGCAAGTGTGAGGATGGGGGTGCAGGATTGGATGTTGGAATAAAAGAAGATAAATAACAGTCGAGAAAAATAAGAGTGGATAAATTTAATTTAGTAGAGCTACCAGATAACCTGAGAGTCTTTCCTGAGATTCACAAGCAATCATTTATGCTGATTTATTGATCCAGTATGTGCTGTTTGGACAGAAGATGCAGAGTAGGTGGGGAACTGGCTTTAACCAGGTTGTGGCTTAACCAAGGAGTGTCACAACAGAGCTGATGGACTTTGGTGGGTCTTAGAACGTCAATTAACTGGACAAAGAAGGGGAGATATACTGTGTGATGGATAATGGAAATAAGTAAAGACAATTGGATCAGGACATTTGAGAACTCAATTTGAGGATTTTCTTTTCTTTCAAATGTAGAATACAAGAGTAGTAACCTGGACATATAGGAGGTAGTATTTAGAGATTGATATGCCTGAAAACAAGAGGCTTATAGACAGTGTCATTTTTGGTAAATGAGGTCTAGGGAATTAGTTTTCAATAGAAGTAATACTACACCCTAAGGGTTTTGTCTTTGTTTTGAAATTTGTGGGCAGTTTTTATTGTTACAGTGACTGGAAGTGATGCAAGATTTAGTGGTAGGGCCAAGGAGCTAGATGCTCTTTGATGTTTAGAACAATACGTTACACCTAAATATGTTAGCTTGTAACTGTTGTATTCACAGTGATTCTACATATATAAATATATTTATTTAGCTCATTTAAAAATCTTGAATTTCAGGTTATTGTTTGAAATTGGGTTTGTAGATAGGAATACAAATAAACACTTGCTAATAAGAATATTCCTCCCACATGTTATTTTCTAATAACATTTCTTTACTTCCTTTATTCCAATAAAAAAACCAACTTGTTAAAATTAAGCAAACATTTACAAAGAAGGATGATGACAAGGTTAGAAGGCCTATATCATATTTCCAAGCTTTAAAGAAAATGTTTCTTTAAAAACTCTAATATTGTGTCTGGAATGCATAAAAATACTCGAACAAAAACAAATTTCTGCTTGCTTCTTATGTGCGCACACATCATCACAAAATAATAACCTTCACATTATTAGGCAAAATTAATTTTACCAACTATATAAGATGTTTTTGTTATGCTGACCAAAGACAGCTAAGTGAAATAATTTCTGTCTTCCACTGAACAAAGATACTGTGTAAGGAATAATCGAAGAGATGGCAAAAGATGTCAAAAATTAGCTGTGAAATGAACTATAGTCAACATGAATTTTCATTACAAGTGAATACAACTTCCTTTGGATAATGAGGCTTTACTGTCTGCATTTGAAAGGATCGTATGGAATGAAAGCTCGTAGAGAAAAATGTTACTTAAAAAATTACTGACAATAAATTTTAAGGGGTTGTCTATACTTTAAACACCTAAAAAATATTTTATAAAAAATAATTTCCTTCTTTTGTTCAAGTCATTGCTTCTGTTACAGCTGGGAATGCTAGCTATGGGTTGTTGGCAGTACCAGTTTGTAGCTAATTTTAAAAATTATACCAGATATTTTAGCAATTAATTGCACTATTTATGAACCTCACTTAGTCCTCGATAATTTTTGTCAAAGTCTCCACAAATCTATAAAGAGTGTTAATAATAAAACTAAGAATAACTCTGTGAGTGATTTATTACTTCATATAGAATATACAATAGGAGTTTGAACATCTTCTCCTAGACACATAAGTAAGCTGATTCTCAAAGGATATGGTTCAAAACAAATTCTGTTCATTATTTATTATTTACAAATTCTATTAGTGGGAAAATAAATATTAAGAGTGAAATATTATGACTGGATGTGACATATAATTCAGAGATACTTGAAAAGTTAACTGAGGTCACCTTTAGCTGCACTGAAACCAGATCTAATTTACTAAAATGAAGTAAATAATTATGAGATTTATTAAACTTACACTATTTAAAATGATGTTGGTACTTAGAATTTTCAATGTTTCTGTCTTTGCAACACTTTGGATTTTAAAGATACTTATTTAGAAATAGATAACTCTTACTTTTATTGAATAGAGGTATAATGGTTGGATTTAAAGTTCTGAATGAACATCAATTCCAGACTGGTTGACTAATCTATTTGAAATTACTGTGGAACATGTTAGCCAAGACATTCAAAAGAATTAATTGAGCTAAAACAAAACTTTTAGACCAAGCTACAAATTAATTAGTCTAATTACGAAAAGATTTGAACAAATTAAAGGCTTTTATATTCATGTCTGAAAAGAAATTAAATTACCTGTAAATTTTCTTCTTTTTAACAACATGTGCATTTGAAGAGATTCTAAATTATTAGTGTAGTTTCAGGGAAAACATACTATCTGCTTGCTAAAATGTAACAGATTGAAAATAAGAGACAATTTTTTTTTTTTTTTTTTTTTTTTTTTTTTTGAGGGACTAGGTCTTGCTTTGTTGCCCAAGTTGGAGCACAGGCCAGATCATGGTGCAGTGCAGCCTGGGCTCAAGCAATCCTCTTGCCTCAGCCTTCCAAGGAGCTAGGACTACCAGCATGAGACGCCGTGCCCAGAAGACTTTATAAATACTTAGAACCAAATATTACAAAATTAATTGAACTATAATACTGAAAGTTAAAACTATTTAATATTGTGGTCATTCTTGTATTTAATTTTTTTGGTACACAGGTTAAGAAATCTGTCATAGAAATTATGTACTGAATTTATTTAGATTATTCATAAGTCTATCGTACTCTGAAATTGTCCTCAGGGATTTACCTCAAGATTTCTTTACAGCCTCTTTTATTACTGTTTATTTTTCCAGTCTATCTTCTATTACCCTTTGCCTAAAGAAAGACACTATCTCCAAGGATTTTTAAGTACCAGAGAATGAATTCAACCTTGGACATTTGTCTGACTCCACAATAAAAAGTGTTTCCAGTGGCACTTCACTGGTACTCTATCCCATGCCATAACAAATTGAATTGCTTGGAAAGTGCACTTGTAAATAAGGACCAGCCCATTTATAAGAATATCATATATACTCATTTTTCTCACCATTGATAGACTGTAATTTACTTTGCCTTGTTAACTATACTGCATTTTTTTTTTCTTTTTCTATTCTTTTATACAGATACGACTGAGCTGTTATTAGTGTAGATTCCATGGCTACCTTTGCTCTTTACTTTTCCTAGCCTTCTTGTATGCAATGAGTTCTCATCTTACTCTCCTGTGATCCCTACCAACTCATAATTAGCATATATAAGTAGGAAGATGGTATAGTTATGAATGTACATTAACATATCTATTCTATCATTGTATATTATTTTATTGCATATTTAAAAATTATAGTTGAAGATAGATTGTTTTACTTGGAAGGTAAGGGGATCTACAGAATATTTGTTTTTAAAAAGGGGGTGCTGGGTCTGAAATGGTGGGTATGGCCATAACTTAGCAATCAGTTGCTAGAAATTAGATTAACATGAACTTTGTTCTATTAGATTGATGCAAAAGTAATTGTATTTTTTGACATTATTTTTAATGTACTTTTAGGCTTTGTGTGTAAGGTGCAGTATTGACTACATTTCATGTGCCATATTTTATATATGAAATTCAACAGTCTGTCTTCTAAATGAAAGGACAAAAAACTTCTAGATGAAGTAATTCCTAGTAGGTTGCTACCTACCCTCTCCCACTTCCACTAATATGGTTAGAGATAACCTATTCAATACATTCCTTAAACATGTGTTTGAGGATTGAAACTCAGTTCTTAATGATTAAACATTTTCAGGGCTCAGTTTAAATTAATTTTTAGGCTATCAATAGCAAAGTATAGTTATTCTCAGATTTCTTTTATAGTCTTTTGTTTTGATGGCCTTTTTGTACTCTAGTCCTTTGCCTAATTTTGTTGAGTTAGAAAATATGATAATTTAAACAACTTCTTGATAATTCTGCAAATGGAAAAGAAGTTTAAAAAAGGCAGATTTAAATAAATGAATCAATTTGATTCCAAAGCTGGTATTAACATATTTTAATGCAGTGGAAAAAGCAAGATGCATCTTAAGGTTATATGAGGTCTATCAAATTGACCTACATGAGCCCACAGAAGTTACATGTTTCCTAAGGCCAAAGAACTGTTTCATGACCTTGAAGGCTATATTAGTATTTCTATTTAAGTCATTACATTTTCAAACATTGGAACTGCTCAGATTTGGTTCACTGCACAAACCAATCACTTAGAATGTTAAAGAGCATGACTCTAGTCTCCTGGAGACAGCTCTTCTGTAATTGAGCTCTCGTTTGCATGGCCTGTCTACCTTCTCTGTTAATTTTTTTTCTTGGTGTTGCTTTTTTTTTTTTTACTTGTCAGCCTACATTATGAATGCAACTGATAGAACAAACACCAACACCTTACATTGAAAATTCTCTTCCTAGAACTTATTTAAAACACATGCTGAGGTTCTCAAATGGCAAGTTTTTTGTTGTTGTTGTTTTTTTTAAAGTCAGAGCATTTTCAAGTTGGATGTGATTGTTGGATGCATATTACAATCACATGAGGAGCTTAAGGAAATACCAATGCCTTCATCCCATCTTTGGAAATTGGAATTTAACTTGTCTGGGGAAAGACAGGGAACATCTATATATTTTTAAACTTTCTACTGGGCTAGTCCCATTGAATCAAACGTAGAACGAAATTCAGAGGGGATTTGGCATATCAAAGGTCACACAACTAGATAGTGGTAAAGCTGAAAGTAAAAGCAAAATTTCCTGACACTTAGTACAGACCCTTTAAACTATTTGGAAATTACTCTTTGAGAGACATACTCCCACAAAAATTTCAAACATAAATCTGACATGCACTTCAGTTGGGGAGCTAAATATAGCTAGATGCCCCTTGTATTTATCTGAGATGATGCATTGAAAGACAGTGTCATTTAGAAAATGCTAATGTTATGTTTCCCATGAAAAGAGAGGGGTTGTGTTTTGCACTGATTTATAATGCAAAGTGTGATGATGCTTAAATAGTCTCTTTCCCTGAAGAGAGTTTGCAAAAAAGCAGTATAATCTCTACATTACAGTTCAGTCCCTTTGCAGCATGGGACATAGCAAAAATATCTTGCCAAAAATTTACACCAAATCAATTTTCCACTGTATTATCTACAACACATCATTACTGTTGATTGTTTAGACGAAAATGGCCTCACAATTGCAATGAATCATCTACTTTTATAGTAACAGAATTTACAACTGCAGAAGAAAGACATAAAAAAAGAAATGGCATAACAGTCGACACTTTGCCTTTGTTTACAGTATTCTTTTAATATTGATGTTGGTCTTTCAACATTCAGAGCTCAGATGGACAATCTCAACAATGGCAGTTGAAAATTATGCTTCTCTTTAAATTTTGTTTTCTTGTTTTGTGTTCATATTATTGCAAGTACTAGGGTTGATCAGTACTTTGTATGTTTTATTACTTGCTTTAATGATGTTTTAGCAAAAGAAAGGGCACATTTACAGTGTGAATGCATCTGTCTAATGTAGAATTATACATGGAATTATTGTACCTCTATGGGTCCTTCCATTTTCTTTCAAATAAAATATTTTACTTGAGCCTGCTCTTCCCTGATGTATGGAAAACAATGGGACAGTTCAATTATCTTGAACTTGACAAAAGTTTAGTTTTGCTCATCCACAAAAGTTAAGTTCAGCATGAATGCTGGGTGTATTATACGGATTTCTAGAATCTGGCAAATTTATGAATATAGAAAAGAGCAAATTAGAAAAAAAAACCCTTAAATTACTTTATCTCCAGGTGATAAAATTTCATGAATAGTTGAAAAGAGAAGGACATACAGATGAAAAGGGTGGAAAATCCCAGAAAATTGAAAACAACGATTAAATGATATGTAAATGACTATGCAGACATTTCTAAAGCCTATGATTATTTTTTTAAGTGTGACTAGTAAAAAGGATTTATTAAAAGTTCAGTTGAATACTGTGAGTTTGAATATCATACACATAACAAACTCATAGTGAGGAATTGAAGATTAATGAGAAATTAAATATCGTGAGACTTTAAACTGACTTCTTTTTAAGAGATGCTAGAGGACAGAAAGGAAAGGGATGCTTTCATTTAAAGGTAGCCTTTGAAACCACTAATCTAGGATGCTGGAAGAAGTATTCATGAATAAAATAATTAAAGCTTGAAGTTAAAAATATATATAAATTGGCAATGGTAATTCGTTATGAATTACTTGATTCAAAATTATGGCCCAAGAAAAAATGTGCAAATTCCATTTAAAGTGTGGAAAATATTGGAAATGGACTGAATGTCCTTGTCATAGGAGACTTGACTAAGAGTGTATTTGACTGAAACAGAAGTTCAGAGGTCACCTCATCCAGTCGACCAATCAGTGGTACACATTGCTGCTAAACAGCAAATTTTTTAAATTTCACGATTAAAATAAATATAGGCAAATTTATTTCAAAGCAGAATTTTCTTTTCTGTTTTGTTGTTGTTACCAAAGCCTGCAGATTCTCTGATCATTCAAATTGAAATATTAGAAGAGCAATCTAATATGAATGGCTCTCTTCAAGACTGGAAATTCCTCAAGGACCAGGATAAGGTCCTGTTTCTTTCTGTGCTGAGATTTAGCACAACGTAGTTTCTCAATACACAGTTGTTTAGTGAATGTGAGGATGAATGAATAAATGCATTATTAATTAATATTGCTTTTTCCCAAGATTGTGTGCAGACATCATATTTGTCTTTTCATTTGTGTTTTTCTCTTTCATTTCTCTACTACCAAAACAGACTCTAAGGCTGCTTAACACAAAATAATTGGTGTGTGTGGAGGCTCAAAACACAATATCCTGAAGTGTGGTATCCTGGCATGCTGAGTACTTTGGATAGAAGGAAATCAGGAGGGCCTCAGATCCAAGGTCTTTCTGACTTTCTGCCATTCTCCTGTCTTCAACCCCTTATTCTCCTCCAAAGTGAGCCACAGAAACCAGAATTCTTCTTTCACAAGGCTGGTCATAGAAACTAGAACTCCTCTTCTCCAAAGCAAAGCATAAAACCTAGAAAGATAACTCCTTTTATTTCCTTTGAAGACTCTCATTTCAGAGAGTGTTTTGCCCCATCTGAAGGAGGAAGGTATGTTACACAACGAGGGCCAAGAAGAATCTGAACTGACAGGCCTTGCTGGCTTCCCCCATCAGCCTGTAACCATTACATTATGTCCTTTCTCTCAATCACAGTTTTATATGATCTATATGATTGTCCATTCTTCATTCAACCAAACGGACAATTTTCCCTATGTCTTTGGGTCTTATTTCTGAGGGTTCCCATGTCATGTTTGATTAAATACATTTGTTATGCTTTTTTGTTGTTGACCTGTCTTTTGTAACATGAGAGTTGGCTGTGACACTTATGATAGGTGAGAAAAAGTGTCACACCTTTCTACCCCTTCATATGCATAATTTCAGGTCTGTTTTCTGCAACTTCAGACTGGAGAAGAAGGAAAGTGAGCAGGAAGAGGGAAAGGAATGATCACATACACAGTCCAGAAGGGAGCCCAACCTCTCCTTGCTATCTCCCCCATTATCCCTATTTTAGATCTCATAAACCCCCTCTCTTCTCCAAAGCAGAGAGAATTGCACAGAGTGGGGAGGAAGGTGACAATTTAAAAGGGGAGCTTAGCCTCCTGAACAAGGGGACACTAAACTAAACTAATACATAATAGTTCAAATCACACCTGTCACACATTTCATCTTTGAAAATTCTGCTAAAATCTCCATGCTAACACTGGACAATCCTCACTCACCCATGAGGTTTCAGTTAGTGTCTTATTGCTGATAGCACCCACTTATCTTCATTTCTAATTTCTCTGCTGAGTCTTGGTCTCAGATATTCAGTTACCTGTTGTGTATTTTTTCTCAGGTGGTAGTCTTCTCAATCTCATAATTTTCCAAACTAAATTCAATAAATTCATAATAAAAAATTTAGTCTGCTCATAATTTTGAGAGGTTGAGAGTACTTCACTTTAACTATCTAAGCAAACCAGAAATTTGATTCTAAACTTAGAATCCTCCCACATCCTCTCCAATCATATCACCAAACCCTAACTATTTTACTTTCTAAACACATCTCTGTACCTCATTCATCTCTATATGCTCAATTCCACAGTTCAGATTTTCTCTGCTTTACCCTTCTATGCCAGTGCCCTAAGCTGTGTTCTCTAATTCTTGTTTAATGTCCATCAATATTATTTTCTTTCCTACCACTGTGATTTGCCAGAAATGTAAAATAAACCATTATCACTCTTCTGTTAAAATTTCTCAGTGGCTTCACTTAAAGTACTTCATGACGCTCATTCTACTTTATAACAGTACATGCCCAGGCTTTCTTGCAAAGGTCTCGATTTCTTCTTCAAATTAGTTTCTCACTATCTCAGATTCCTTGCATTTTATGCCCCAAAGAACAAGAAAACTATTAGTTGTTCTCAGAAAACCCAATAATGTCACAAGGTCTGTCCTTGGCTCATTCTGTGCTTAAATGCCTTCTTTTCTCTCCTTACTTCCACTCTCATAACAGAAATCTCCTACTTATCATTCAAATGTGACTTTGTATCTAATACTTAGTAATATTAGCAAGAGTATAATTGCTATAATCATAAAAATAACATATTGATATGGCGCTTAGTGGTTTACAAAGTATTTTCACACAAATCATCATATCTCATTACCGTGACACTTTGAGGTGAACAAGAAAGGTATTATTTCCAATGTATGCTTGAATATAAGACAGATTTTTTTTTTCTTTTCTTTTTTAAATAGAGACAGGGTCTTACTTTGCCAGGCTGGAGTGCAGTGGTGCTATCATAGCTCACTGTCACCTCAAACTCTTGAACTCAAGAGATTCTCTCACCTCAGCCTCCTGAGTAGCTGGGACCACCGGTGTGCACCACCACTTCAGGCTAATGTTTAAAGAAAATTTTGTAGGAACAGGGTCTCACTATGTTCCCCAGGCTGGGCTCGAACTCCTGGGCTCAAGCCATCCTCCTGCCTCAGCTTCCCATTGTTGGGATTACAGGTGTGAGCCATGAAACCTGGCAAGGACAGAGACTTTTATCCTTCTTGTTTACTCAATCTCCAGTTCCTAGAAATGCCTAGCAAGAAAGAGGTCTCAATGAATCTTTTTGAATGAATGAATGAAAAAACTGGTAGATTAAGAAAATCAGTGATTGTCCAGAGATATATGAATAATAAAATTTAAAAATGTAGTGTGGTCCATTGTGTCTTAATCTAGTGATGGTCTAGGAGGAATAGTTGTGATAAAAACACTCTACATTACTTAATACATACCACTTACTACTTAATACATACTAAAATTTCTTATATGTGAGCTGAATTAATGTTTTCTTTTTCTCTTGATTCAGGACTTGGCATTGTTTTCTTAAGGTGGTGCAATATATATGTATGTGTGTATTTTATATATATATACACACACACACACATATGTGTTTATATACATACACACACATATATGCACATATGTGTGTATACACACACACACACACACACACATATATACACACACACACATGTTAATTTGATTTTTTTTTTTTTTGAGATGGAGTCCCACTCTGTCGCAAAGGCTGGAGTACAGTGGTACCATCTCGGCTCCCTGCAACCTCCGCCTCCCGTGTTCAAGCGATCCTCCTACCTCAACCTCCTGAGTAGCTGGGACTACAGGCACGCACTAACATGCCTGACTAATTTTTCTACTTTTAGTAGAGACAGGGCTTCACCATGTTGGCCAGGCTTGTCTCGAACTCGTGACCTCAGGTGATTCACTGGCCTCATCCTTCCAATGTGCTGGGATTACAGGCGTGAGCCACTGCACTCAGTCAGGTGGCTTATACTTGTTTGTAAAAAAAAAAAAAAAGTATTAAATAGTAAATTGACAAGTGACTCTAAGACTGAGACCAAAACGTAGTTTTTCTGTGAGAGGTGACAAGATAAAACCTATTCTCTAGCTTATTTCTCTTCTGAGGAGCAGCAAAGAAGAAGCAAAAAGGATTAGGTTATTGCTTAATGTAACATGAATTGTGTTAGGCAACATCTAGTTGTGATTACATCTTTAAGTAAAATGATAATTTGGGGAAGTTTCCTTGAAATAATTAATGTTGGTCTTAAGCAAATGAAATTAGAATTTCAAAGGGAAAAGGGTATGACGAACATATTCAAATAGATTGAGTAAAAAGAAAATGTTAAAATATCTCTACTTTTGGTTGTTTACCGTAAAACAGTTCCATGAGACAAAAAAGCACACATACACAAACTCATTTAAAGACGAACACACCCATGGGACTGTGTAATATTGTGCCTTCCAGCTTCCGACTTCAGCGTGCTTGATTAGACTGTCTTTTTAGAATAGTATGTGATGACTGGATTACTCTGTGCATTTGATCACATAGTCTGTGCAGATATCTTCCCCTCAGTCCATAAAGTCAATTTGAACAAATAAACAAACAAGCAAACACTTTTCATTATGATCAGGAGTTTTGCATCTTTTCCTGTGGGATCTTAGTTGCTTCTGCTAGTACTTTGTTTAGCAGAAAAACTAGTCTTATATTAAACGATGGAGCTCTGTAGCTGTTTTACTATCAAGCATTTATGTGGTATTTTATGGCCTGCAAGGTATTTTACAGCCCCTGTACCAGTTTTTTCTCCTTGATCTCTTTGAGCTGTAACCAGAGTGTTGTCATTCCCATTTTTACACACTTCAGAAAGAAGGCTATGTGAGGGTAAATGGCTAGCAGAAGGTTAGATGATAAGTTAATAGTCAAAAAGGTATGATAGGTCATGATCTTAGAATTGCCGGTTTATTTCTTAGCTCATACTGCTATACTGATTCTTTTCTGGCCTTTGGCTGAGTTGTCTGTGAAAGACTTCTGAAACTCACAGAAGGATGGGTTTGTCATGTGATGGAGCATAACATGTATAAGAATGCAGTGAAAATAGTATAATTTATTGTGAACAATTGTCACTGAACTTTCAAAATAAATACATGGTTAGTGTAGAGGAAAAATTATTATATTCAGAAATATTAAAACTGCTATGGATTTGTTTTTAAATTGGGGTGACCAAGATAAATTTGGAATGGTTTTAATTTGAAAAGCCTAAGAGGCTTGTGTTGTCACAGCTGTTAAATTGGCTGCCTGGTCAGATTTATAATATTCATTTTGAGAGAAGAAGATGGAAATCAGAGTAAAATTCCTGATCACAAATTACATAAACAGGAAAAGCAAAAAAAATCTTGAAAATAAAGCCAATAAAAAAGAATTGGTGAATGGTTAAGACATGTGAATTTAGTATTTGTCAAACAATGATGTTAAACTAGAAACCTGTAAAGTTTTTTGGGATTAAGATTATAGGAGGATACTTGAAATCCTGCCTTTTACATGATGTCTTAAAATACAGTCTGGTTGAAATCATAGTCTCTTAAATACTTTCATGGTTCAGATGCTTTTTCAAGGCGTTTGCTCACAAAAGAAGAGTGCTCAGCTTATGATCAGTTTGCTATTAAGTTGGAAGGCTTATATTTGCATAAAGTTCTTTCTCAGGAACATGTTAATAGGAACCTGAATGTAAATAAGAGGAGGAAGCCGCTTATATATTTTTTCTGTGGTTCTCCTTGATAGAAAAATCTTATGTACATATTCAGTGGATGAGCCTCACACTCTCCTGGGCTCAATATTCAACTAATTAATGTCATTCAAGCATTATATGCCTTTGCATTGGCATTTTATCGAATTTCAAATCCTCTATTTGAATGAATTGCACCTTGAGAAGAATTCATGTTTGTATTGTATTTAGCTTAGGGTGTGTCTATGTTTAATCCACATCCACTTCAAATACATTTTTCACTACTCTTGTGGAAAAAGACCAAATCACTGAGGCTGTGGCAAATCTATTTCTTTTTTGCCTTTTACATACATATGTTTGTGTGTTTGTGTGTATATTTGCATGTAGGCTTCATGCAGGGGGTAATCAACTATGTATAAAAATTGATTGCAAAAAATTGCTGTATGAACAAAACAACTCTAACACCTGTAAATAAAATAAAATATATTAACTTTCTTCACATTTATATTATGCTAATATAGCAATTGCATCACAAGACATTTCTCTGGATGGTACTCTTTCTGACTATTTTTATTTTCTTCATTTTTCCGTATCTTAAGTTTCCAAAAATAAGGGTGAAGGTAATAAGAGCTAAAATCATCAAACAATTTCTGTATAATTATATAACTTCACATGAATTGTCACATTTAATACTTTCTTTTTTTTTTTTTTTTTGAGGCGGAGTCTCGCTCTGTCGCCCGGACTGGAGTGCAGTGGCCGGATCTCAGCTCACTGCAAGCTCTGCCTCCCGGGTTTATGCCATTCTCCTGCCTCAGCCTCCGGAGTAGCTGGGACTACAGGCGCCCGCCACCTCGCCCGGCTAGTTTTTTTGTATTTTTAGTAGAGACGGGGTTTCACCGTGTTAGCCAGGATGGTCTCGATCTCCTGACCTCGTGATCCGCCCGTCTCGGCCTCCCAAAGTGCTGGGATTACAGGCTTGAGCCACCGCTGCCGGCCACATTTAATACTTTCAAAAATTCTGTTCGTTACTATCATTATGATTGCCAATTACAGATAAGAAAACTGAGGTTTGGAGAAAAGAGAATAAATACCCTGTTCAAAGTCAAGTAGATAGACAGTGGTCCAGGAATTATTTAAACCATTGACAGAATGGATAACCTGAGATCTTAATCTCCATGATGTATTGAATATAAATTATTTTCTAAAGGGAAAAAAGTGAACATTATATTTAAAAAAAATGCATATTCCTGGTGTTTTTGGTAGAAAATAAATACCCGCCAAAAAAGCTTTTAATAGATTATTTTATTTCTTCTATGATCTATGACTCTCCCTTATATAATCTTGGGATAAATTTTATTTTCCAAAGACAACCACACCAATAACTCCTATTTTGCAACTTCTTCTTAAAACAAGTATTGCTTCTCATCTGTCAAGAAATAGAGTCTAATCACCCTGCTCTCAAATCTAGGTGGATTGGCAATTGCTTCCATAAACAATGTGGCCAAAATGACACTGTATGTCTTCTGAGGCTAGATTTTGTTAAAAAATATTCAGACACTTGTTAAAATGCTAAGACAGATATTATTTAAAACTATTTCAATAGGGGAGAGAGATTGAACGCAGTTCTGAATACTGCAAAGACAGCTGGGGATTTAAAGCCCGTGAACAGTGAGGGGGCAGTAGATGGAAAATTACTGAGGGGAGATATAAGGGTAGATGGATTCTTGCTACACAGGCCTAACAGGATTCCTACTAAAAGCAGGCCAAGGACTGGCCAAGGATGAGGAGATTCTTGTGAAACTGACTTGGGATTTTTTTCCTGAAACTAGACTCAGCAAGCCAAAGACAGGACAAGACAATGTGGAGGCCTAGTTAAAAAGAGGGCTCAGAGGAGCTTGACCCAAGTTTGGTCAGAGAGTGTCTGTTAATTTGAAAGGGCTGTGCAACTTGATTGAGACATTCAATCTTGTGACCCAATCACCATGCTGGGAAGAAGCCCAAGACACATGGAGAAGAAACATGTAGTTGGCTTTAGTGGACAGCCATCATCGTTCACCAGATACCTGAGTAAATTAGCTTCAGGTGGTACCAGCACCCAGCAACTGAGTCCCTCAGCTTTCATGTCTTCTCACCTAAAGCCCCAGAAATCATGAAGTTGAAGCTAGTTCTCCAGTTCTTCTCTGTTCAAATTCCTGATGCACAGAATTCATGAGCATAAGTAAATACTTGTCTTATTTCTCTAAATTTGGAGTGGCTTGTTAGATCTCAACCAAACTGTTCTCACTATTCTGATGTAAGCCCACATCTTTTTCCCAGGCTATTGAAGTAACCTCCTAACTGTTCTTCCTGATTTCACTGCTGCTTTCCCATAGTTTTGCCTCTACCTAGAAGCTAAAGTCGCTTGATAACAATATTCTTTTCAAAACCTTGCAGTGGCCTTGCCCCTTTTAAAGAATGAAGGACAAAGTCCCAAAGGCCCACACGTCTCCTCTTCATCTGTCACCATCCTTCCCCTGGTCTCCCTTGTTCTCGCCACAATGGGGCCCATCTTTTTCTTTGAACAAACCAAGCGTACTTCCTGCTCTCTGTGCCTGGAATGTACTTTCTCCAGACACCTGAATTTCTTACTCTCTTGCTTCCTTCAGGTCTTGGCTTGAATATTCATGTTATATCTGTGTCCCCACCCAAATCTCATCTTGAATTATAGTTCCCATCATCCCTTCGTGTCGTGAGAGGGACCTGGTGGGAGGCCACTGAATCACAGGTGTGGTTACCTCCATGCTGTTCTTGTGATAGTCAGTGAGTTCTCATGAGATCTGATGGTTTTATAAGGGGCTTCTCCCCACTTTGCTCTGCACTTCTTGCTGCTGCCATGTGAAGAAGGATGTGTTGCCTCCCCTTCCACCATAATTGTATTAATAAGCTTCCTGAGGCTTCCCCAGCCGTGCTGAACTGTAAGTCAATTAAACCTTGTTCTTTTATGGACTGGTATGTCATTCACAGCATGAGAACAGACTAACACAAATGTAGAAAGGCCTTCCCTCACATTGGACTTAAAACAAATAGATACCCCTGCCACATCTGCCTTATCCTGTTTCATTTTCCACATATCACTTACTGTCATCTGAAATATTATACAGTTATTTGTTAATGTATTTGTTGTCTGTCTCCCTCCCATGGATTGGAGTCCTTCTGGAGCTTGTATAGGCCTCATTCCATGAGAAAATTTGTTGTGTTCAGTGCAGTACTCTCAGTGCCTAAAATGTGCCTGGGACAAAGTAGGAATTCAATAAACGTTTGTTGACTGAATGAATTTGGCTTGCAAGAGTAATTTTAAAGAGTTATTTTCTACATGGCCTGGGATGTTTTGTCCTTAGACTTTAATATTGAATGCTTTTTATCTTTCCATTTTATATCATATAGAACATTATGAAAGAAGGTTCATAAGTCACCAGGAGGAATATTGGTAAGATTCAATAGGCAAATGTGTTGTGGAAAAGCCGTGGAATGCAGGCTTCTGAGGAGGGAAGAGGACTAAGAACTCAGCCAAGGTGTCAACATAGTAATGAAGGCAAAGGGGGCATCGGATGCAAGTAGAAGTGGGAATTTGACTGGAACAAGTTATTTAGCATCTTTGAGCCTCAGTTTTCTGAGATAAAAAATACATATATTATAAATGTAATAAAGAATAGCTGTTTGTCAGAAATTAATCTTAATTTTAAAATCATATTTCATTTCAGCTCCTCAACATTATCCATGAGAAACTGGTACCTGAACCAAACAATAGGCTGGACAGCCAAACTTTGTGGAGACATAGGATTTGCTCTATTTCTTTAGCAATCCCCTTCCACTCTTCTCTTAACCCATTAACCATACCTGGAAAAGACCTAGCCCAAAGTATTCTACCAAAATTTTAAAAAGTGGCTTTTCTGCTTTTAAGAGCAAAACCATGAGGTTTGCTGTCTATGGTGTAAACAGTAGACGACATGGAAAAAGTAGACTCGAAGTTCTCAGTCTTAAGGGGATATGGAGAAGAGAAAAAGGAAAAAGAATGAGGGACAGAGAATAAATTACACAAACCAACATAGTCTGAATCTTCTTTCTCTGGGCTTGGAAAGAACATGTGTTAGAAAAATTGAGAGGTATATCTAGCATGGAAAGATCTCTCTCCGCACTCTCCCTTTGGAATTGGAGAAGAAACCTGTAACATCACAGGCAACCCAGTCTAGTTAAAAGAATGGAAAGTTGTGATCATGCTGGGAGAGGATCTGGTAGCCTTCTCCAGCCTCTTGGTTCATGTGTGCGGTGTATTAGTGGAAAGTCAGGGTGCCTGCCAGGTGCCTGCAATTAATCTTGCAGTAGAAGCTGGGTGGACTACAGGACATTGGGGTAGGTAGGAGCACATGGACCTGCAATCAGCATGGCTAAAGGGAGCTCAAATTACTCCAGGAACATTGCCCAGCCAAAAACAAAGAACCACAAATGCACTAGCCACAGATTGAAGCCTTGGTAGTCAGTAGGTCGACAGGAAGCATTGTACCAGATTCCAGTAGACAGTAGTTAGCATAGACCCAATGACCAGCACAATGTTGGGATATTCTTCTGTCCTCTAAAACTTCAGGGTCAAGTCACCCACACAGTCCTCTTGTACCCCACCTTAGGGAAAAGACAAGATGAGAGGAAAGCTGTCTAAGAGACTGAAAACTTACCTAAATGAGAGACCAGGCCCTAGCAGCTATGTACATGATCACACTGGATTAAATTTAAACTGGTTGGACATTTAGTTAGTTTTTTAATGCTAACCAGATGGTGAGAGTTCTTCCAGGTAATTATCAAAAGTAAATTGCATTTTCTCATTATATATGAATTCTTATGATTTTTCCTCACCATTACAGAAGACTGTTGAAGTAATATTTACAAGCATTTAAAATAGTGCTTGGCATTTACTAGTCGCTAATGAAATGGTAGCAATTACTATGTTTGAAATCTATGCACTATTTTTGAAAGGGGACTAAGTCAATAATGGCAAAGAAATAGTGGTAAAGCTATGTGCTTTGATCAGACAGTGAGTGGCCTTGGTGTTCAGGAAACCAAAACTTCCTATCTTCACATCTCTATTCATTTCAGCTTTACTTGGGTTTGACTTTTAAAATAATAAACACACTCCGATAAAAAGAAGGAAGTTTTGTAAAATTTGACCTTTAAACATAATCTAAAGACATCACATTTGTTATTCATTTGTACTTACTTTCTGTAATTTTGTCTTAATAAGTATTTAATGTAGATAAATAAAAAGAAGAAAACTTTTTTTATATACTGGATGCTTCCAAATGTGTAGTTAAGGGTAATGCTATACAATGACAACATTCCTAAAATTAGCATTTTTTGCAGTACTTGATTAATTTTCGTAATATTAAAAATATATATATTAGTTATTGACCGGAATATATAAAAAATATATATACATACGTGTGTGTGTGTGTGTGTGTGTGTGTGTGTGTATATATATATATATATATATATACCCATAACGACTATTGATAAGCCTTTTGAGCACTTCCTATGTGCCAAGGACAATGCCAAATAATTTCACATGT
Source organism: Piliocolobus tephrosceles (assembly GCF_002776525.5). Lineage (NCBI taxonomy): Eukaryota > Metazoa > Chordata > Mammalia > Primates > Cercopithecidae > Piliocolobus > Piliocolobus tephrosceles. Next base: position 80,836,773 of record NC_045438.1, on the reverse strand, counting down.
TATCTCATTAATCCCCACAACAATTCTCTTGAATAAAAACAGTAGTGTTCCACATTTTACTAATGGTAAAAACTGAGGCACAGAGAGATTATGTAACCCTCTTAAAGTCATATAACAAATAAGTGTCAACACTGGTTCTGGGCTCAGAAAATGTGATTTTATAGTTGTGACTATTAATCACCATGCAGTAGAGATTTGTTGTTGAGGACAGTCTGCTATCCAACATACATTTTTCAATACAATGGTTGATTTTGGTACATTTTCACCCAAAATCGCCTTCTGATTTTAACAAGAGAAAAAATATTTAGAAAGTCAATAGATAAGGTTTCAATAAAGAATAACTTTAATTCATTATTTCATAGATTATATTTTATACAAAGTGCTTTTAGTATGAGCATTTGAAATAGGCTTTTGATCAAATTTTAACAAAGTTTTTTCAGCAACTTCTCTGCTTTTAAAAAAATGGACTCGGCCGGGCACGGTGGCTCAAGCCTGTAATCTCAGCACTTTGGGAGGCCGAGGCGGGCGGATCACGAGGTCAGGAGATCGAGACCATCCTGGCTAACACAGTGAAACCCCGTCTCTACTAAAAATATGAAAAATTAGCCGCCGGGCGTGGTGGCGGGCACCTGTAGTCCCAGCTACTCGGAGGCTGAGGTGGGAGAATGGCATGAACCCGGGAGGCGGAGCTTGCAGTGAGCTGAGATCTGGCCACTGCACTCCAGCCTGGGAAACACAGCGAGACTCCGTCTCAAAAAAAAAAAAAAAAAAGGACTCATTGATTGGGAGATATTGTAGATATTGTCCCATTAGTGTAAATGGACATTATGTTCAAGGCACCAAATTCTTCATAAAGATAATTTGAAGGTGCCTTTTTTCCCCCTGTAGTGTCAACATCTATAATTTCATTTCTTTATTAAAGATGATTTGACAATGAGAAAAATTCAAACTGTTAGAGCATTTAGAGCAAGCTGATACATTTCCAAAAGAAAGCACATTTCTGATGTTTGAGGGATTTTTGAACAGATATTTATTGCTTCATAAAAAGAAGATGTAATGAAGTCCTTCTGGAATAAGAATGTAGTTTCCACGTGAAAAAATATATATATTATTTCCTTTAGAAATTCTGAAAGTAAATTACATGTAAAAACAATCAGGTAAGTTGCCCATTTTATTTGTTATAATGCTTTCTTTTTTTTTTTTTTTTTAATCATTAGAGTAGTTGAATGTGTAAAAAAATGAAAATTACTACAAATTGGAGATTTGCCAGATTCTTACTACATTTTGGGCACTGTTTAAGACATTTTACATGTATTAAATTATTTAATCTTCACAAGAGACCTATGGGGTCTCCAATTTATAGACAGGAAACTGAGGAACTGAAATATTAGGAAATTTGCATAGACATGGTGTAAGCCAGTGTTATCTGGCTCTAGAGTAGTCACACTTAACTACTCTGCTATTTTGCCTTAAGAATATTTAGTAATACTTTATTTCCTATGTGTTTTCAAATTTCCACACTTTTTCATTTATTAAATATTATTTTGTTGAGAATGAAGCTGAATTTTTATGATTTTTATAGAAAATATGAAATGCTATTTCAGATATTTGTCTATTATTTCTCAAGAATATCCTGTGTTTAAAATTATAACTTTCTTCCCGCAGAGATGTAATTTGTTTTAATTAGGTCATCTAAATGTCAATTATTTATGTTGACTTCAGCAATTCCTAATTTTGGGATTTCACAGGCCTTCACTCTTACTTGGCACTCTGGGAATCTTCTCTGTTTTGCATAATCTTAATTATATTACTTTGTTGAAGAGAAGCAAGAAAAATGACATTCTTCTAGAGTGACTTCTCAATTAAATCAAAGAGATGTGATAAGATTAAAGAAAATGCTGGCAAGGCACTGAGTAGTAAGAAAGAGGCTGTCCGTGTTAAATGAGTTACCAGGAACAAAATATGGAATTATATCAGGACACTATTCACTTAGCATAATTAGCAGTTTTTGTTACTAACATGCTAAATGATTTATTAGCTATCAGTGATAAGATGATGTGCTATAATAATTACTCCAAAATACCACATCTTGATGTATGCAGCAGTTTTATTTCCAGAACACTTTAACCTCATTTAGCTTTCATTACATTTTGGTAAAATAATTCAGAACAAGTGTTATAATTCCAAATTTAAAGATGGAAACTGAGTCACATAGATGCTAAGTAACCTGAGAAAAACCTCACAGTTACAACAGTGAGTCTCAAGCCTCTAAATTCTCCTCTTGTTCTTGCCTAAAATCATGATCTCTGCCTAGAGATGGCCTCACGTTGAGGAGAAGCAAGAGAGAAACTAGAAAATTCTATTATTTGTTTTATCCGGACACTGGGAAATATAGCATCTTCTGTTTACAAATAGAGTTGGTATGGATAAAGAAGAGCATAAAAGGGTTTAGTTGCAAAAACTGCTTTTTTTTTCTTCACTGTGTGGTAATACACACACAAATACAACCATACTTTAAGGAATCTTGTTATATAAAAAGGGGATTATACATCACAAATGGATTGTCAAGATTTTTGACTGTTATAACATTAAAATAATATAAACTGTAAGAAGGACTACTATGGTTTCTCTAGGTGATATGTGGCCTGTGAGGAGAACAAAGGCCATGGAATACAGAATTGCTCATCAAATTTATGGCCTGATGTCTGTGATGCTGCGTGGTGCATAAAAGAATTATGTAAGTACTACATCTGCTCCTAGGAAGTCATCTGTGAAAACTTCCTAATTTTTTAAATGCCTACCTATGTGTTGTATGAATCACAATGAAATGAATCCCCATTTGCTAACTCTAGCTATTTTGTATTTGGAGTGAGCACTTACATCACTACACTGAATGCTCTGGGCTAAAAAGTCTACATGTTCATTTCTTTATATGCGTTCACAAATATAGATGATGTGATTGGTGGGAATTAAAATTGGACCTGAGTTTTCATAAATATTAGTGAAATCTGGTTAGATGTAACATGAATTGTAGGACCAGATATTAGTCTGACTTTAATCTCTGCTGTATGTGGATAGTGGTAAATGTTATTAAATGAAAGTATGCCCACCAAAGAAAAGCTATTAATAAATCTATACACTTTCATAATATGTCTTGTAAAACTAAACCCAAAGCAGTTTGGGGAGTTAGGAAAGCAATTAAATGGTGACTTTTCCCATTTCTTTGCTTTCTGATGAAATATGAAATGAAACATACTTCTTATTTCCTTATGTTAACTGTGTATTAAGTTTAAATTCTGTATGAAAATTGAGCAAAGTCTGGCCTAATAGACCAAAATGATTTTTTTCTCAGGATATTAATTATGGTGAAAATATTGCTTTCTGGATTTCTTGACCATATTCTTTATTATTCTTATGATTTGATAACTACTCTAAGGATATTGGCTAGTCAATGTCTGGATTCTAATCATTCAGGAAGGTGAGCAGTATTTTAGACTTATGGAGAATTCAGCCTGACAATAGCCTTATGGTAATATTTCCAGGAGCTGCCAGGTTGTTGAATATGTTGTCAGTCCAATCTTATTTAATTTCCTTTCTATCTAGCTATACTTAAGAAGATAACATGGGACTAGAATGTTGGCAACCATGCATGTTCAGACAAGTCCACAACACCATGACTTTAAAGTATATTAAGCACCATAAAAATTAAGCTTATAGGAGTGATATGTGGGGGAAGTGACAGTGGTACACACAAAATAAAGGCACTTCTGTAGTTTTGGAGACACCTAGGGGCTTACGATAAAGCCTGTTGAATCTTGTAGTCTAGAGAAACCCTATCTCCAGTCTAAGATTTTCATAAGAAATCCGGATCAGCAAGCTGTTAGTGAACTACCTCTCCTGATAGTCAACTGCCAGTGATGCAGTGGAGAGCGCAGATGTCAAGGAACACATGAATAAGCTAAGAAGAGTCGTGCACCTTTAGAGAGGGAAATCAAATATGGTACCACACTGGCACCAAGCTCCAAGCCAAAAAGGTTACCTATATAGTAATGAAATAAGTCTTTTACTTTTCCTAAGGTTATAGATGATCAGGATGGTAGGATAATTTAAATATCAAATGCCTTTCAGTTCTGTTATATAGAGAGTGGCTTCCAACGTGGCCCTCTATAGAGCCCTAATAGGACACAAGGACTAATCCTGACAAGGCCAGCTAAAATGAATAGATAAATGCATAGTCTTCATTTAAAGTAACCTTTAAATCTCCTTTATATTTCAAATATTCACTCTCCTTTATATTTCAAAAGTGCTGGTAATTTAGACATTTTAAAAAATATATGTATTTTGAATTTACAAGAAAAGCCACATGCAGTCACAATTAGAGGCTTTATTTATATGTATATATTCTTCAAATAATATAGAGAACTATCTTCCCTTCCACTGTGACCTCATAACACTTCCACTGAAAAAGTAATTTAATAAAATTCCTAGATATCCAGTCTTGTCAGCTTCTCCTAAGTAAAAGTCTGATGATAAAAAAAATATATTGTCTCTTGTGTTTGCTAGTTTTTACCTCTTGATTAGTTACTCTCAATCACTTTGTGATTTTACTAAATTGGATTCACGTTAGTTTATGCTTTACTACTTTGTCATGTATACAAAATTAAGGAGTAAACACTGTATGCCAGTACGCAGAGACTGACCACATAAAAATTCTAAGTTGTTAGTTATTCATTTGTGTGTTTCTATAACAGTGGGGTAAATTAAAGCAATAGAAACATACAACATAGAATCATAATGAAATGCTTTCTTTAAGTTAAAAACAACAGAATAGTGAAAAGATAAACTTTCATTCATTTTTAACACAACAGCAGAATACAAAACAGCTTTCATTCTTCCACGTATTTCATTTGTCACGAAAGGGCAGAAGCCAAACTTATTAACAGTTCGAGTAGGCATGACATTAAGACATCACTATGTCTCCTTAGGATTTTGGTTTATCTCATCATATTATTGTATTCTAACTCAATATATTTATTATAAAAACATTTTTCCTTAAAAATAAACACATTAGCACTTAGTTCTCGGTTTTGAAATCATTGATATCTAATTCAGTGTGTAAAAATTACAAAGCATAAATATGCAAAATAAAAACCAAGAAAAATCTTCGAATGCATAGCACCCAGAAGTATTACTGTCAGCATTTTGTGCACATTTTCATTAATATTTACCTCCATTTTTTATGAAATAGGTCTAATATAATATATGGTGTTCTGTGTTCTCTTTCCTAACAACTCTATATTATGAAAAATACTGTCACTAAACATAGCTCAGCATCATCGTGTTAATGCCTGTCTAGCCATTCACTTTAAGTATATGCTATAATTTATGTATCCAATCTTCTACTGTTCGACACTCAAGCTGTTTTCAGGATTTGTTTTTGTTTAGATAATATAGCTGTGGCCAGCTGTAACTTTTTTGTTTTGACAGTGTGCTTACTTAGACACATAATCAAATAATTTCTTCATCTAAAATTTCTGAAAGTGGGGTTGTGAATGGAGATGTGAAAAACGAATGAAATGTAAGGCTTTTGATGCAACTGTCAAACTATATTTGACACAGATTAAATCGTTTTTTATATTCCCACACACAGTTTATGTTTCTGAAAACATGGACTACTAGGAAAGGATGAACTGTTCCATTAATCTAAACAAATTCTGGATAATATATAGCAATATGCAATCCATGGATCATATGGTAAGAAATGAAGGATGTCTCTAAATGTCAAAATCAAAGTAGGAACTGGGCACCAGGGGCATAGTGAATAAGATGATGACTGGGAGTTATAAGGAGACAGCAATCCAATAATGACTCATTTTTGCGTTTGTTTTCACATTTGTTATTATTGAAGCATGAGTTACACAGTATAAAGTGAAGAAATTGCATTTATGGAGATCAGTGCATGTTTATAAATAGTACATACCTGTATACCCACCGTCCAGATCAAATTATAAAACATATGAGCACCCCAGCTTTCCTTATGCTCTCTTGCAGGCTTTATTTTTTTTTTCAGATGGAAAGTACATGCTTCACCATATATTGCTTTTGTCTGTCTTTCAACATTAGATAAGTGTAATATGTAGTGTATATATGTCCACTTTATTTTGAGCTTATGTGTGTCTTTGCACGAGAGATGGGTCTCCTGAATACAGCACACTGATGGATTTTGACTTTTCATCCAATTTGCCAGTCTGTGTCTTTTAATTGGAGCATTTAGCCCATTTACATTTAAGGTTAATATTGTTATGTGTCAATTTGGTCCTGTCATTATTTTGCTCATTAGATGATGCAGTTTCTCCCTAGCATTGATGGTCTTTACAATTTCGCATCTTTTTGCAGTGGCTGGTACTGGTTGTTCCTTTCCATGTTTAGTGCTTCCTTCAGGAGTTCTTATAAGGCAGGTCTGGTGGTGAAAAAAGTCTCTCAGCGTTTGCTTGTCTTTAAAGGATTTTATTTCTCCTTCACTTATGAAGCTTAGTTTGGCTGGATATGAAATTCTGGGTTGAAAATTCTTTTCTTTAAGAATGTTGAATATTGGCCCCCACTCTCTTCTGGCTTGTAGAGTTTCTGCTGAGAGATCTGCTGTTAGTCTGATGGGCTTCCCTTTGTGGGTAATCCAACCTTTCTCTCTGGCTGCCCTTAACATTTTTTCCTTCATTTCAACTTTGGTGAATCTGACAATTATGTGTCTTGGAGTTGCTCTTCTCGAAGAGTATCTTTGTGGCGTTCTCTGTATTTCCTGAATTTGAATGTTGGCCTCCCTTGCTAGGTTGGGGAAGTTCTCTTGGATAATATCCTGAAGAGTGTTTTCCAACTTTGTTCCATTCTCCCCATCACTTTCAGGTACACCAATCAGATGTAGATTTGGTCTTTTCACATAGTCCCATCTTTCTTGGAGGCTTCGTTCATATCTTTTTACTCTTTTTTCTCTAAACTTCTTTTCTAGCTTCATTTCATTCATTTGATCTTCAATCACTGATACTCTTTCTTCCTGTTGATCGAATTGGCTACCGAAGCTTGTGCATGTGTCACGTAGTTCTTGCACCATGATTTTCATCTCCATCGGGTCATTTAAGGTCTTCTCTACACTGATTATTCTATTTAGCCATTCATCTAATCTTTTTTCAAGGTTTTTTAGCTTCTTTGCGATGGGTTCCAACATCCTCCTTTAGCTCGGAGAAGTTTGATCGTCTGAAGCCTTCTTCTCTCAACTCGTCAAAGTCATTCTCTGTCCAGCTTTGTTCCATTGCTGGCTAGGACCTGCATTCCTTTGGAGGAGAAGAGGCACTCTGATTTTTAGAATTTTCAGCTTTTCTGCTCTGGTTTCCCCCTATCTTTGTGGTTTTATCTACCTTTGGTCTTTGATGATGGTGACGTACAGATGGGGTTTTGATGTGGATGTCCTTTCTGTTTGTTAGTTTTCCTTCTAACAGTCAGGACCTTCAGCTGCAGGTCTGTTGGAGTTTGCTGGAGGTCCACACCAGACCCTGTTCGCCTGGGTATCACCAGCAGAGGCTGCAGAGCAGCAAATATTGCAGAATGGCAACTCCAGAACACAATAATGACTTATTAACATATGAAGAAGAAAAGACACTTCAGCAGCAAACAAGAGGGGAAAAGAAAAGCTGATAAAATTATATCCTGAGATAAAACAAAAAGAGGCATAGACAAAAAGTCAGTATAATCAGTTATCTATTTATTGTCTATGTAGTCCTTGAGTACTATTTATTGAAGATTTCTCTTGTTCAGGCAACTGTATATATGTTTTATTTATCACATTTATAATTGGTTTATTTGAATACTCTTGTGTGAATGCCACACTATTTTAATTTGTATAGTTTTACAATTAGTCTTGATATCTGCAAGTATATTACCTTTGAATTAAACCTATTAATAAGTTTAAATATTAAATATTTAAACTGTGATCATAGTATAGCCACTTATTTATATATTCTTTATTTTTTATTATGATTGTTTTCTCTTTTCTGTGTAGAGGCCTTATATATAGTAACTGTTAAATGTTTGATTCTCTAATTGTCTATATATAAAATACAAAAGATGAAATGGAAATTTGTATGTTGATATTATATACAAGTTTCCTAAAGTTTTAAAAAACATTCTAATAGTTAATATTTTAGAACTATATATTCTAAATATCTGAGAAATTTGACAATAATGACTTTATTTCTACCTTTGCAATTCCTAAAACTTTTATTTACTTTTTATTCCTTATTACACTGGTTAGAGCCTCTTGTGTAGTGTTGAATAAAAGAAAGAATAGTCGTTATTGTCTTAATCCATAACTGCCCAGGAAAACCTTTCAATATTTCACCACTAAGTGCAGTGCTTGAATATGTGTGTGTGTGTATCTGAGTGTGTGTATATGTGTGTGTATATATATGTGTGTGTATATATATATATATACATATATATACACACACGTATATATTTAGTAGCTGCTTTTATTAGATTTATTAGATTGAGGAATATTACTCCTGTCTTTAATTTATTAATGATTTTATAATGAGTAGATGTTAGATATTACCAAATTTTTCTGTACCTAATGAGATAACGATATGATTTTTCACCTTTGTTTGGTCAGTGCAGTTAATTACATTGACTAACTTATAAATATTAAAATACCCTTACATTCCTGAATTATACAAGCTTCCTAGTACTCATCTATAAGTTTTATATATATATAGTCAAAATTTGTTATCATTTTAAGATTTTGCATCTACGTTTCTGTGAGGCATTGACTTTTCTCTATCCTTTTTTGTAATGTCCTCATTAGGTTTTGTTTTGTCTTGTTATTTATTTATTTATTTTTTGGCTTTTTTTGTGGGGGGTGGGAATGGAGTCTCGCTCTCACTCTTGCTGCTCAGGCTGAAGCGTAATGGCGCCATCTCAGCTCATTGCAACCTCCGCCTCCTGGGTTCAAGCGATTCTCCCGCCACGTCCTCCTGAGTAGCTGGGATTACAGGCATATGCCACCTGACCTGGCTAATTTTTGTATTTTTAGTAGAGACAGGGTTTCACCATATTGGCCAAGCTGGTGTCAAACTCCTGACCTCAGGTGATCTTTCTGCCTAGGCCTCCCAATGTGCTGAGATTACAGGCATGAACTACCACCCCTGGCTGTCCTTACTAGGTTTTATTATTAAGCACATTAATTTTTCTATTCCCTGCTAGTGTTTTTCTAAGATTAATATTATTCTTAAGTGTTTAAACAATTTTACCCGTAAAGCAATGTGGTCAGGTGTTTACTTTTAAGAAAGCTTCAAATTATAGATGCAGTATCTTAATAGACATTGGATAATCACATTTTATATTCTCCTTGTGTTTATTTTCTTAGTTGTTTATAAAGAACATGTCTGTTTTCAAACATAGCAACATAAAGTTGTTAATAATATTCTCTTGCTATCTTTGTAATGGTTGCCACTTAGTAATGTCTTCTTTTTTATTCCCGATGGTGTTAATTTGTGCCATGCCTATTTTTTAAACTCATTTTTGGAGGTATCTTAAGTTGGATCCCTTAGAAACAGATGTTGAGACAAATATTCTAGTGCAGGTGATTTTTAAGGGGAATCCTTTGGAGGATGAGAAAATAGAACAGGGAAGGAATAAATTTAAGTGAGAAAGGGCTTCAAGTGGAATTCAACATCAGTCTGATCATGTGAGAAGCTCTTGAGCATGAATGTAAAAATAGAGCACAGTTGCCCCTGCCCCTTGGTAAACATGGGGGATTGGTTCCAGGATCCCTTCCTCTACCAAAATCTATGCATGCTCCAGTACTGCAGTGGGCTCAGTGGAACACACCTATAGGAAAATTTGACCCAGTGCAAATGCATGTTTTGCATCTCACAAAAGCTGTATTTTCAGTGTGCATTTGGTTGGAAAAAATCCACATGGAAGTGTACCTTTACAGTTGAACCTGTGTTTTTCAAGGGTCAACTGTATATCCATCCCACACCACACACACTTTGAGGCAAGAGTAGTGGAGCTTTTGTGGAGCCTCTGTACCCCCTTCTAACATCCAGTTATTGGAAGTAATCTCCCATGGGGGGAGAATGGATATAATTTCAGGCACTTTTGGAGAAGCAAGAACCCTCCAGTGAAGTTTGCAGATGTGAGCTGTTAGCAGCAGCACTCATAGAAGTTGGAGAATGGAGAACATCAACCTAGTTAAAGGAATCCAGGTGTGTATGGGTAAACCATCAATAGTATCTTCTATAGTCTATGCCTTACATTACCGAGATGCACTTGTTTTTCACATTCACTCCATCCTGTTGCAGCTTTTCCAGGATTCCTGTTAGTTACTATTTCTGGGAAAACTTACAAGAGCAAGGTTGACAGGAAAAGCAACAGCCTCCATTGCTGCATTTGGTCCCAGGGTCATTACTGATACATGTCATGTCCTTTGTTACCACCCATTTTAGATTGTTTTAACCCTCAGCCACATCTTCTGGTCTGGGTGGCTTGCCTCATGAGATAATCCACCTGGGCATCCAGGTGGAACCTCTAAAAACAAAGTAAACTTTCAAAAAGTTAAAATTATGCCTATCATCCAAACGTAAAGCGAACACATATTAAACATTTATATTTCTCATTAATATAAAGAATGCTAAAGCTAGTTTTAATCTCATCACCTTTTAAGGTCACAAATCCTCTATTCCCTCTCTAGCTAATCTGCTGTTCCATCTACCCATTTTGTCTTGTTTTCAGATGGTGATACTTCAGTTTTAGATTTTTCCCTCTGATACATTTGTTAATGCATTTTAATTTCTGGCAAAATTCTCTATATGTTTTTCTATTTTTCTGCTTATAATATTTTCTAAATTCCTATATGATAACTTAAATATCTAGATAACCTATGGATATATTTAAAGACTTTCTTTTCTCTTGGCTTTTAGTAACTTTCTTCTGTTTCCTAACACACACAGACAGCTTTTAATGATTGCTGGATACTGAGTATGCAAAATTGAGAGGCTCTTTGTGATGTTATATTCCTGCAGAGATAATTCAGCCTTATTTTGGAAGGCAAATAAAATATGAACAGATCACCTTAATCTGCCCATTTTAGAAATCTCAACTGGAAGCCCACAATATTTACTATGGTGCTTCTTTTTGATGAGTCTTGAACTCAAATTTTAGTTTCTCTAGCTACATGAAAATGACAGAAATTCTGCTTGCCTCTTTTATTCTCTTAGCAGCTACTTTTTTTCTTTATTTTTCAGAGCCTTGCCTAAAATACACCTTGCTTAGAAATCACCAAATGCCTCAAGTGGAAAATAAGAGCTAAACGTTGGACTCACTTTTGTGTGAGTGTCTTTTCTTTGACATGGTGCATTTCAAAGTCAGGGTTGGCTTAGCACCAAATTTATATTTGTCTCTGCAATTCAGTGATACTCTCACAAGCTCTAAGCTGAGGCTGCATATTGCCTCACATGTCTCTACCTCAAATTGTCAAATGTCTTGAAATGACTTTGAATGTAAGACTATCTCAGGACATTTTACTTTGCTCCAGTATCTCGGCACTTTGAGTTCTGCCTTCCTTAATTGCTTTTCAAAGCATTCAAACAATTGTGCCCCCACTCCCTCTTTCTTTAGCTTTGTCTCTATCACTATCACCTCTCTCTCTCTCTCTCTCTCTCTCTCTCTCTCTCTCTCATTAGTTGGCTCTCATATTTACTGGGAAAGTTGTTCTGGTTGTTCTGATATGAGACAGTCAATCGTAGTAAGAAGCTGAATTTTCTTCTGGTCTTTACAGTGCACATAAGAATGGGAAAAAAGCTTCAGGGTTTTGCAAGACAAAGCAATAAAACTAAGAGTCCCTTATCAATCAGGACCCTGGAATGATCACAACTCCAAAACATGTTTAAGAAAACATAGAATCCTTACTCTATCATGCTTTGGATGGCAATACATTTCTGTGAGAAATCTGTGCCTGAAAGTGTATCTTTCCTGAATTCATTGTGACAATATTAACTAAATGATATATCAAACCTCTAGCTTAGAAATGACATTGAAATTGGGCTTGAGCTAGTAATACTCCATGATGGTATATAAAGGCAAATGCAAAACTGTTATAAAAATGCTTCATCGGCAGGAGAATGGCATGAACCCGGGAGGCAGAGCTTGCAGCAAGCTGAGATTGCGACACTGCACTCCAGCCTGGGTGACAGAGTGAGACTCTATCTCAATAAATAAATAAATAAAATTAAAAGAAATAATGCTTCAGCAAGGCTGGGCATAGTGGCTTATCCTTGTAATTCCAGTACTTCAGAAGGTCAAGGCTGGAGGATCATTTGAAGCCAGGAGTTTGAAACCAGCCTGGGCAACATAGCAAGACCCCATCTCTACCCACTAACCACTGCCCCCCACAAAAAAATTATCTGGGCATGATTGCACGTATTAGATACTCAGGGGACTGAGGTGGGAAGATTGCTTGATTTAAACAGAAAGTAAGCTTTCAAAAAGGTTATTAGATAGGTAAAAAAAACAAAAAAATAAAAATTGTTGGATCATTGGAGCGCAGTTAAATGCCAAATGCTCCTGGTTTACTCAGCAGCACTTTGTGCTCTAGGAATTCAGTGTTAGAGTAAAGCCCCTGCTACCTGTTCCACTGTCACTTCTGCACTGCAAACTTGATTTTGCAGAGATTATTATCATTGCATTACACAGAAAAAATGCTCCGCTGCCCTGGCTGCTTGCTTGTTTTTAGCTGACTCATCCAATCTGGCAGAGGGTATGTTTGATTGAAGGAGCCTAAGTCACATGGACCTTCTGAAGTGGCCTACAGCTGGAAAAGTGAACATCTCACATTTTTAGCTTTCACTTTAAGGGTGAGCTGTGCCTCCTGTTAAGATTTCTACTAGGAAGGAAGTTCAGGTGTTAGCTGGCCAAAAGAATGGCAAATATCCATGACAAACAGGAAGAAGAAAGACTGACCATTGTCACTCACCACTTCTCCTCTATATTTACTAGATGGACACAGTGAGATCAGGAAAAGAAATAACAACTCAATGAATTGGAAAGAAGAAAGAAAACCCTCCTTTTTTCACAGATGGTATGGCTAACTACATAGAAAATCTAAATAAATCTATAGATAGCCTTTTCAATTAATAAAGTTTGAAACTTTGCTGCAAGCAAATCAGTATATGAAAATCAATGTTTTGTCTACATCCAGCAATAGCACGTTGTAAAATTCCAATGTATGTGCATCTTATAATAGCAACAAAACAATTAAAGACACAAGAAAATATTCAATAAATGTTGTTTAAAAACTTTAAAATATAACATTATTTCAGGACCCAACAGATCTGTAAAAGGAGAGATATTTCTTGATCCTACTTAAGCAGAATAAGTACTGTAAAGATAATTCTCAAATAAATCAATAATTCAATGTAATTTCATTTAGAATGCTTAATATAATTTTTAAACAATGCAAACTCATCAAACTGAGATAAAACTCAAAAGGGAGTAAAGAACCAAGAGATGATAGAAAAACAAAATTAAATTGTTTGGTGATTTCATCTGCAGAGTTGTGTTTCTGCTTATACTTGTTAAGCATGTAATGATATGCCATTAAGAATAAAAGTTGCTGTAGGCTTTTGATAACCTATTTCAGACTAAGGAAATTCCATTCTATTTCTAGTTTGCTGTTTTTTAAATCATAAAAGGGTTTTAAATTTTATCAAAATGTTGAGCATTTATTGAGATGAATATAAGCTTTTAATTTTTCTCCTTTAATAACGTGGTGAATAAATTGCATGTTAACCTTTCTTCCATTCCTTTAACAAACTCAGTCTTATTGTGATTTCAAAAATAATTGATAGATACAGCTTACTAATTTTATTATAGGATTGTTGCATCTAATTTGGGATGTGAGATTTGCCAACTTTTTTCTTTTCTTATATGTTATTTATGTATTTGGAGGAATCTTGCCTCCTTTTTGGGTCTTTGGAATGGAGTTTATCAAGTAGGAATCATTTGGTTGTTGAAAGATTGGCATCTGCTAAATGTTTTGGACCTTATTTATTGATATTGTTTTGTGAGTAGAGTTTAAGTGCTTCTTCAAACTCTAATTCCTGGGCCCTGGAGATACTGCCTCCTGTGCGGCCCTCTCATGCCATTCTAATACCACCTCCACACTTCCAAACCTAAAATAACCCCACTGTGCTACCTGGAATGCAGTCAGTAATTAGTCAGTACTTCAACTCTCATTCCTGATTTTCAACAATATCTCAACCCTCAGGTATATAATTGCACACTATCCTTTCTAGTTGTACCAACTTTTAGATCATTGCTTCATTTCATTTGAGTATTTAACTCCTGGCTCATTATCAGTATCTCCAACATGACCCTTATGTTATTTTGGGGAGATTTCATTATTTAAGTAGATAATCTTCCAATACAATGGCTGTTCCATTTAACCTCTGCTTTCCAATAATCACGTCTCCCATCCTACTTCAGCCATCTATTTCCATTGTCCTACACCAGGTTATTTCACAACTAGTAATGGCAACATGTACATGATCTTATTTCAAGTCTCCCACTCTGTCATAAATGTGTCCCGTGTTTTCAATTTCTTATAACAATTCTATCCAACGCTAATACTTTTTAACTATTCCTCAGATCTCTTCCTTAATTCTTTCTTTAATCTAAATTTCAGCCAATCTTTACAACTACATTCTCAATATAGGGTTTTCAGAGGGGTTAATTATCAGATGGGCAACCCTCAACCATCAGGGAATGGGATGTCCTAGCTTGGGACAATTCTGATGTCTATTCTCCCTGGATCTTCAGAGAGTCCCCAGATGGCATGAGATAGCAGTAACACTTTTTTTAAAAAATTAAAAAATTTTAAATATTAAATTTAAAAAATTAGCCACCAAACATGAAGTCAACTTTAAATACATGATATATCTGGTGAGGACAAAGTCAATTTAATGAATGCCCATAAGGTAAGAACTTTTCTGCCTTTACCTTTCCTCCTTCCCTATTTGTGCCTGAGGGAATGTGACTAAACACCCCGATTGGGAAAACAGGAGAGGGATATAAACACAAGGCAGGGGAGGAGAGAAGGACCACAATCCTTGTCCCTGGCCTACTGCTTGATACATGTCCAGTAAGAGAATAGAAAAAGATTTAACTTCAAAATGAGTTTGGAATTTTGATATATTTTAGGACTAGATATTCTAAATAACTGAATTGAGACTTAATTGTGATTAAACCATAGGATTTCTTGTTGCCTAAGACTGATCAAACAAGTTATGGAACCATGGGAATTTGTATCAAGTAGCAAGGAAGAAACTTTCCCCACTAAACACATTTTAAAGAGCTGTTGAGAGAAAAGAAGCATTATTTTACTCTATACCCAGGAGTCTTGCTTGTTTAACATATCTGTAACACATATATTGTGCATGTTTGCAAGAATGTGGTTCAGGTTTCTTCCCCTGTGGATTGATACAAACTCTTCAACAAGAGTGACTAAGGTGAAAAATACTCTTTTTCTGTTCTGGATAATATTTTTATCTATTTTCTTTTGGTCTTCACTGGCTGATCCTCTGCCCTAAATGGTGGAGCATTATCAAGGCCAAAGAAATGGAATAATATAGAGTTTGCTTTGTAGTTCTTTCCATGTGGTCCAATTGCCTAATCAACTTTTCTGTCCTGCATTTACTTTAGTTGCCCCTACTAGGACCCGAACATGGATTATTTCCTCCTAGGAGTATATGTTTTTGGTGAGCAAAGCAACCCCTAAGCAGGAGAATTGGATGATAATGGTCCCCAGTATAATAAAGGGGAAAGGGATATTGAAAAGAGGAATATGATAGTATGGTATCATATTGCATCATAATTGCTGAATTGTTCAATGGGCTTTTGCAAAGTTAAATACCATTCTGAAAGATAGGAGCAGTACAGTTTTCTTAAACTGCCATGAGTGAGCTATGAGCCTAAAGTATAGTCCTCATTCCATGGAAGAGGTGAACAAGGGCCTCATTTTTAGTAGCATAAATTCCAAGGATCTGCCAAGGCCATAGGAAACAGTTAAAAGAGAAAGACAGTAAGTGGTTAAGGAAATTGATACTAATCAGAAATTTCCGAGGCCTCTCACATGGAATACATTGACCCTCAAAGTTTCTTTTTGGCAAGAAGAGACCATAGAATTTTTATACCTGAACACTTACCTAAGTGTGGGTGGGTTGAAGTAGAGTTGAAGAGATGTGGACTCTTTGTGAGACCTGTAGCCAAATACAGTTTTCAAACTTGGTTTGTCAGCGGCAGGTGTGGCCACACAAATAAAATCTGCTTTTAAGTTTAATTATATCAATACAATCTCAAGTACCACGTTTATATATTCAAGACTGATAGTTGATGGATTTTTCCTATATTAACCATTTAAGTAAGATAATGATTTGCCATTCTGTGACACTTAATTACAATGCAATGACTAATTTATAAAGTTTGAAGAATAAAATTGCTTTATATGTCATTTAAGATTTGTATGAACACATTTAAACTGCAGAAAAGATTGCTCAGAAAAATGCAGAGCTGGCTCCCAAGAGCTCTCGATTACCTTCTGCATCAAGACAATTTTTTAAAAATCTGCTGTACTATCACAGCATAATTTCAAGGTGACCACCTGTCAGAGAGCTTCTGGGAAAAAAAGGCAAAATGTCTCCCTGTCTTATTTGTGCATTTATTTTTATAAACATTTCTAATTTTCCAGAGGGTATTATAGGCTAAAATTTAATGGGATGGTAATAGTTAGCAATGAGTAAATAACATGAATTCTCAGTTGATGTAAATTTCATGCCAGGTTTGAATGATGAAGGTAAAAGCTAGCATGGAGACTAGAAACACATTTAATAGCAGATGTTCAGTTGTGCAGGAGAGATCTACATAAATAACAAAGTTTGCCCTACTTGTGTTGAGAGCACTCAATTTCTTTTCTTTCCCAGGAAGTGCATTGTACTTTGGACTGAGCCGAGTCATAATTAAGCTGTACTAAGGAAACATTCAAGTAACAATGATTTGCAAATGATCAAATTATTGTGGGCTTAGCTTAGGGCTTCACCAGCTGGAGTGATTTCTCTATTATAACCATATGTCTGTTAATAAATTTGATTCAAATGTATAACAATTACAGATATTTTAGAGACTGGGCAGAGCAATTAAAAACAGATAAGGTTGTTCTTGTGACTTGGTCTTAAAATAAATGAAGAGACTACAATGATGAAGCTAAATGCTACTTGGTTAGAGACTGCAAGATGTGGTAAAGCAATTAACATGTCTAAAATTGAATTGTCTTAGATGTAGTATGTTGACCCATCACACAGGATAGCTTAATAGAGTGGCACTTAAAACACTGAAAGCACTGTGCAGGCTTCAAAGGAATTCCCCTGTTCTTCTGAGTTTTCCTCATGAATGTTTCAATAAAAGTGGAGAAGAATGATCATTAGCAAAGTGGAATTACAGAGTAGATCATTTGGGGCACAATACTGTACTTGACTTTTAAAAAAGTAATGATCTTGGTAAAGGTACAAGTGAAAAAGAGACATTTTGGGGAGTATTTTTTTCCTTAGCTCTTTGAAGGAGTAGAAGCTTCATCTTCCAGGAATTTTTAATCTTCCTTTCTCTCTAAATCTGCTCTTTGAGCTCTTTAAGATACATTAATCTGCAATGTCCCACTGTCTCCTATCGCATTTCCCAGTTTAAATTATCTGGAAAAGGCAACGATAGTCCTGCACCATCTTTACAAATTCATGATCTAACTAAAAAGGGTGTTACTGAAACTGCTGACCTCTCTCATCCTCACATCTTACAACACACTCCTGACAGCTGTATTAGCAAAATTGTAAATCCAGTAAAGAAGTTATTAATATGGAAAGGTCAGTACATGTCAGAAATGGTAAAGTGTGGATAACTGATGGAAAATTACAAATTGGGAACTGCTTTGAAGAAGGCAAAAGAGCCTTTAACTGGTTCAAAATATTTGAAATTTTGAAAATTTATTTAATGACTTGAATCATCATAATCTTTTGGAAATGGATTGGATAATGTATATTCCTCTTTGAGGGCATATTTCTTCTACCTCTTAATTTCTTTTTTCTCACACTGAATTGTTCCTTTTTCAGCTATATATTTTATGGTATAACTTTTAATTCTTCTTCGTAGAAAATCAACACGGTTTCTGGAAGAGGCAGTTATTCTTTACCCAAACTTTAGATTTTTTGAGGGACAAACAAATATGAGGAAACAGTTTCTGAATTTTAAAAACCACATTGAGTTCCAGTTTTAAAATCAGCGGTATATATAGGCATATAACACAATGTAAACTCTACTTGTCATCAGAACAGTAGCCTATGGACATAGTAAGTGTTTAATATTATTTTTGAATCAATTATTTTTATTTTGAGAAACAAAAGGCAAAGATGAGACTGTACTTCCTGAGTAGTATAAACTAACAATTGTCTATTCAAAGAACGTAGCTGTTTGTCTGCTGTCATGTGATATACTTAATTATCTGAAAGAGGAATGGCCTAGTGAGAACTCCACCTTTTAGATGTCCATCACCTCTTCCAAGCAGTCAGTAACTTGCTTCAGGAGATGAGCCTGGGAATTCTGTAAGGTAATTAGAATGTTACTTTTAAGTCTGGATCATTGCATTTTTATGTTCATTTTCTCATTTGTTCTTTACAATAACTTTTTGAAATTTGATTATGTAAGCAGAACAGTTATGGTTGCTTTTTGTAGATAAATAAACTGAAGCTGTGAGAAATAAAAGGATTTCCCCAAGTTCGTTTAACCAGTAGAGAAAGAGTTTGGATTGAAACAAATATGTTTGACTCCTAGTTCTAGGCCACCTGATGCAGTAAAGGCATCAGAAGCCAAATAAATGTGTAAGTTCACAAAGGATTAGATACATTCTGATGTCAGATTCCTAGCAGATTGTTAAAGGCCATCAGGTGTTCTTAATATACACTTCCTGCTTCTTCAGGGTAATGTCATGGTGGGTAACCATGCAATCCCCTAAAAAAACCCTTTGCTGTCACTGTCAGAGACAGAATTCTGGACTCTAGGCCCATTGGCCTGTCGCAGTGAGCCATTTCTCAAGTTCTTATCTTTTGGATACAGAAGCATATTACTTGAGAGTGTGAAGGGGAAGTTGGCTTTAATCTTAATTGCCTGCATAACAGTATTTTTAAAATGATCTCACTCTGTAAACTATAAAATGCTACCACTACCATAGAAGTCAGGAATGTTAGAGCAGAGCAAAGACTATTAGAAAAGTCAAGCTTGCAATAACTATACATTCTATCCCTCTGAATTTGCCATTAAAATACAGTTGCTGTTCCAAGCAGACCACAGCCAGACTGCAGAATGCACAGTCCGTGCAACTACTCTATCCCTACTCAATTTGCATGCCAGGACAGGACGGGTATTTATCCAAATGTTATGTAATTTTTTTGTTTCCTTGATGTTAGTGTGCTCCTCTAAAGTCTTTGTTTAAATCACCTGTTTATGAAAATAGTGCAATATAGGTTATGGGTACAATGCATGTGGCTTCTCCTATGACAGATATTTTGTTAATCAACATTTTAATTTTACTATGTTCATTCCATGATTACGCCAGTTACTTGCTCTTATTAGGGATTTATCTGCTTTGACTAAAAGAACTACAGAGCCAAAACCATGGGTTCAAGTGCTGAAGCAGTTGTTTTTGTTGGCCAATATAAGGTAAATGCAACCTAGCTTAGATAGCACTTATATTCTGATACATCCTAAATCTAAACAGAAAACATAGTATGCTTTCAGTTGCCTGTTCGTGCAGTAGCTCAGAGTTTCACATACTAAAAGAAACTATGTACAAAAATACATTTAATTCACAGCCTTTTACAGAAGTGGCCTAGGAGAGCAGGTGAGGATACACGATTCTGTGTCAGTTTCACATGCAGACAGTTAACCTGACTTAGAATGCTACTACTTTCCACGGTAAAGAGAAAGCTCATGACTGAAGTCTGTGCAGCAGAAATGGAAACTCCTAGGATTCATGCCATTGTTGAGTTTTGAACATTTTATACAACATTTTAGTAGGTATAAGCTATTTTCCAGGCTTATAGTAATTTCTGATACATTTCTTGCTGGCTGAGAAAGGTGATCAAATGTATAAGTTCCATAATATATCAAATCTCTATTCACACATATATTCCCATGAACACGTGCCTTGAAGCCGGAAGATTTGGATTAGAGCCTGTGCTAGTCCTGCTGCTTATTTGCCCTGTCAGCTTGGGCAGGTTATTTTAGGACGTGGGTTCTTAGTTACTTCCTTTGTGAAATGTGAAGATAAAATCTGCTTTGATTAATTTAGCACGCTCACGCCTAGCAAAATTCTTAATGATAAAAAGTAATTATTATTATTAGTATATTTTTGGCATGGAATATGACAGTATATGTAAAAATACTCTGAAAACTTTAAAACGTTATGTTTAGTCAGCTACTATTGGATAATTATTTCAAATAATGTTAACATAAATATATGCTAAGCATGTACTCAAATAGAATGTTTGCTTATATAACATTTTAAAGGTAATTTTTAAAGTATCAAGTGGAAATAGTTTTGATTTGTATGTATATATAAATATATGTGTACATATACATTCTTAATATGGTATAGCATGCGACTATCACAATTACTAATCTAGATATTTTACTCTGTGATCTTGGGCAAGGTATTTTCCTTTGCTCACCTAAACAGGTTTTTTTTTTTTTAAAGTTTTTACTTTATCTGTTAAATGTAAAGTAAAACAATCTGTATCAGAGATTTGTGGGCAGAATTAAAGGAAGCCAGAGTACTTAGAAATAGATCTTCAATAGACCCTCACTAATTATTATTAGAATATGGATCATGCAAAGTTGCATGACAGCCAAGTTAGGTTTCAAAACATCTCTTCCCACTCTAATATACAATGCTTTACAAATTTTTCTACATGTAGACAAAATGTACATATTAGAAAGAATAAATTGATGTGGCTTAGAGGTAGAGTTTTACGTATGGAAGACCCTGAAATCTTTAATTTTCTACTAATCTATGGGCATAAACTGCACTTTTAAAATGATATAACCCTGTACCTTCCCAGGAGCTAGTACGTATTGTTTGATGAATTCTTACAAAACTTAAAAGAGGAGGGAGGAATTATTATTAAAAGGAACAGATGATGGAATCACCTGGGGGCATCCATAGCTCTCAGGCATATATTTTCCTGCAGTCGCTGGGTCCAGGTTGCTACTGTGCCTCCCTCTGGGGACAGCACACATGTGCCGCCACATGCAGTATGGCAGGACATCCTTCTCCCATATCTTCCTTCCTGTCATACCCTTCATTGGTCTAATGAGTTATGTTGACATGGAGCTCTCTGTACTACTATGTTCTCAGGACATGGGAAACAGCACATTTTCCTGTGTGACCTAAATAAGGCGTCTCTAAAAGCTGTAGTAGTAGCTGCACATCCGGTGTGTCTATCCAAGGGAGGGTTAAGGAAACCTACCATAAGCCTGCTCTTGGCTGGACTTTGTCAAATTGAGTTCTCTCATTGCTTCAAAGATATTAAGTCAGGACACAGAGATATACTCGGATCTTCAAATGTTTATTTTATTTTTATTTAAATCTGAGCAGGGTTTATAGGTCTTTTCTCTTCCCCTTCCACCCCCCAACAAACGTGTTGAACATAGGTCTATTTCATTTAGGTCCTAAGCAATGTGCTCCACCAATGATCTATGCTGCCTCAGGGCTTGGCTGAATGTAATGATTTATTTGGATCCACAGATAGCTGCCTAGTCAATAATCTTTGATGTGGGAATGTAAATGATTACATTTTGAAGATTGCATATGAAGAGCAATAATTATGCCTACATTTTCATGTATCTGTGAATACTTCAAAATCTATGTGAAAATAGGTTAATTTTAAAAACTTGCAACTTTACTCTTCTAATTAGCTTTTCATTGGAAAAGTATGAATTCAGAATTACTTGAATCAAATTTTCTTCTTCTCTAGAAGGGGATTCATTTAAGACTAGCAATGGCAGGACATGCTGTAGGTGGAACTAAAGCTGAAGAAACATACACAATGGACAATATATGACCTAAGTGCTGAAAATAATTGACAACAAAACTGCTGCCTATTATGTTAAGGATCTCTTCTGGGGATTAATGGAATAAGACCATTATAACTAGAGGCCTCTTGTGGACATGGCACAGGCATATGAAAACATTCATATCAATAATGAAGGGAATCTATATAAGACATTCTCATGAAACTTGTGAATCATCATAATTATGACTACCGGTGTAACTGCTGAGGTACATTGGACAGTTTTATTCTAGGCTCTTTTATTTTATATTTACAACCAAAGGATGAGCTAATCATTATATCCTCATCTGGTAGATGCATTATTTGAGAGGTTATTTATACCTGTGGGCACCCATCTTAAAAGTCCGTAGAGGGAGTAGTTAAACTCATGTCTGTCTGATTTACAGCCCATGACCTAGCCACTACTTTACAGTACCTCCACAATGACTTACTCGAGATTTTAAAAAGTAATAATAATAACTTGAAGTAATTGGTAAAAAATAACTAAAATTGAATTTAAAATAAATACAAACCTGCAACTGGAATCAAAAGTTGCCAAATTGGTAAGATAGAGATTTCACTTAGTGAAATTTCATATAAAAAAGAGTTGAGGAGGTTACAGCAAGTGAATTTTGTGTTAACATTGTGATAGCTCCAAAACCCTTGACTATATTAATAGCATTTCTTCATGGGTCGGCTGCTGGGTTTTGGACAGGATAATTTTTCACTGCAGAGCAGTCTCTGTTTGACAAGAGACTTAGGATCCATAGGCCTCACCCAATACTGCCAGTAGTACATCCAGGCAATGAGAAAATAACTCACATGTAAGACACTCTCTACTCCTGCAATGGCTTGGTTGACAACTACTGCATTAGTAGACATATGCTAGTCAGAAAAGAGGAGATAATAGGTAAATATTTCTTTGAACTAGTCAGAAATTATTGAGCCCATTTTCATCATATTTAAAAGAAACCTTTATTATACTAAAAGAAATTTCAGAGAATAATTGATTCAAAATTGTTGGATTTTGTGAAACATCCTAGTACATGTGTAATACATTGTTCTCATTGCCTAACTAGTTTTCACTGGATTTCAGTCACATGCACCCAAACGGTCCTAAGTAATATGCTAACACAAGGTTCCTAAACTTGAAAATAGTATGTTACAAGAAATGCCACAAGAATTGGGATTCTTTAATCTGAAATAATGTTGACAGAGGACATGATGTTTTCCAAAATCTGATGGAAAAAAATGGCTTAGGAATTAGATTTGTATTATGAACCCGAAATAGCAAACCTGAGACCGGTGCTTTGATGATGGAATAATTAGAAATGGCTATAAAATAAAAGAACTATCTTGTGAGGTGGGGACTTTTTATCATTGTTTGTGTTCAAGGCGATGCAGCCTTCTGAGATGTTGTCTATGAATGAGATGGGCGGTTGGCCTCTTGAGGTCTCATTCAGTGATATTAGACCCTATGATTCTATTTCTTTTGGGTGTAAGGTCATTGCAGATCCACTTACTTCTAACATTTTTTTTCCATAAAATTCTCTTATTTTAGTTCTACGTTCTCTGAAAATACATCAAGTAATACATTCTGCTGAAGACCTAATTTTAGATGCACAAAAACTGCATAGATTTACACTGAGATCAAAATATCAAGCAGCACATCAGGGTCCCCAGAGCTTTCTGCACCTGAAAAGAAGAAAAGAAAAATCCAAACACTTTATTAGCAACTGCACACTTTCCTTAGAACACATAGGCTTAGCCTGCTGTGTTCCCATCAGTTAGTCTTCCCTCCTCTGGGGAGGCACTCAAAGCCAAGCTCATCAGGGCTGCAAAACATTCTGTGAAGAAACAAAGCATTCATGGTTAATGAACTGGTCCTGCAGGACTAGCCTGTTAATGGGAAACTGGCCCTCAGTAACACTAAGGTGAAAGATCTTTCCTGTCCTCACAGCCCTCCCTCCCAACTTATTCTTATTTTTACAGGAGAAGAAAAACCTCTTTGATTACTATAAGTTCTTACGAGGCTATGAAAATCTCCTATCGGAATCACCATAATTCTGTGAAACACAGAATTGACCCAATGGTTCTGCAATCAGCAAGGATTACACAATGTACAGATGCTTTGTTCCTCATTTCCCTTGGTTCAGGGTGTATTTATTCACTTAAAATTGTGTTACACCTTAAAGAGGAAATAGAAGAAGATATCATGAGATATTTGGCTTAGTTAAATTTTTAGTGTATCACTCATTTCCAGAATAAGTGCCTGAATGGAAGAACTTGGCTCTTAGACCTCATTAGGATTAATTATCTAAACGGCAGATCTGCCCTGCTTGCCTTTCCTATGAGAGGATGATCCTTTTATTCTGCTATGTAATTAATTTCATTCTGCCCTCCTATTGCCACCTCTTCTTTTGGCTTTCCTCTGACCAGCTTTTCTAATGGAAGGCCAATGAGATGTACTATGGATCCGCAGATTGTCTGTGTGTTACATAGGTTTTTAAAAAATGCTTTGTTTTTCAATAGTATTTCTATTATACATTTACTCTTATGTCAAATGTCTCAATTCTGTATCCCATTGTTGATTTCTTCAGAGCTCTGTATTTCTTACTTTCTTATTGACACTTTCCCTGGGACACCCTTTACTACCTAATACAACGTAAGCTGCCAATAGCAAGCTCACTTCACTTTTGCAGTGCTCACGACTGCATCCTCGTCAGTATTGGGACCTCAGGTCCTGCTGTTTCTAGACTTAGACACATCTGTGTGTTGTGTCCCATTGCTCTATATACCACAAATACTTTTCTATATGAATTTTAGACTTTGGAATTCGCTATATTATTCCTGGACTAATTTCTCACTGCTTTAGACATGGACTTCTCTCATTGCCACAAACACTTTAATATGTATCTTAAACACTGAAAATAAGAGCATTAAAAACTTGGTAGGAAATAGTCACCTGTCCTAGGAGGCTTTTTATTATGAGACCCAAGTATTTCTATATTAAATGTCCATCCTCAGGTAGATACAAAAGATCAAATGTGCCTTCCAAGCTTACTTGCCCTAACTTGTCAATACTAACATTATTCCTTGTGTTAAATGCTTCTTAGTCCCAGTAGCAACCTCACACCCAGATAAAGATGCATTCCTCAACCCACACCTCTTTTTTGGTGAACATATTGAGATAATAAATAGATAAGTATCTTGTTTAACCTTTAGGGCCTAAGTAGAGAAACAGCTGAATCCGGATTCTCAGCCAAGTCCTTTCTTATGTAAGAGGTATAATAGCGGTGTTTGAAATAAGCATTACATTTCACTTTTAATATTTTCCTTCCTTAGCCTGAATCTTAGATTTTTGTTGTTGTTGTTGTTGTTGTTGTTGTTTTTTTTTTTTTTTTTTTGAGATGGAGTCTCGCTCTGCCGCCCAGGCTGGAGTGCAGTGGCCGGATCTCAGCTCACTGCAAGCTCCGCCTCCCGGGTTCACTCCATTCTCCTGCCTCAGCCTCCCAAGTAGCTGGGACTACAGGCGCCCGCCACCTCGCCTGGCTAGGTTTTTGTATTTTTTAATAGAGACGGGGTTTCACCGGGTTAGCCAGGATGGTCTCGATTTCCTGACCTCGTGATCCGCCCGTCTCGGCCTCCCAAAGTGCTAGGATTACAGGCTTGAGCCACCGCGCCTGGCCAGATATTTTTTAATCAGAAATTTCTTCCATCACTGACTTGCATTTTGGCCTAAGTGGAAAATTGAGGTTCTCCCATAGAGAAGTTTCACTTGACTTTAATTACTGAAAGGTTAACAATTGTTTACAATCTTGCATTTCTATTACAGTACCAAAAGAGTACGTAAAATTTGAATTAGTTAGCAAATGTGGCAAATATGTATAAAAAATGTGAAAGTCCAAGTGAGGTACTTTGATATAATACAAAAATTATAAATAAAACACAGCAAAATGAAGAAGATCAATAAAGAGAGCTATGGTGGAAATGCAAATTAATATAACCTCTATGGAAAACAGTATGGATATTTCTCCAAGAACTAATGATAGAACTGCCATTTGATCCAGCAATCCCACTGTTGGGTATCTACCCAAAAGAAAAGAAGTCATTATATCAAATAGATACCTGCACTTGTACATCACAGCACTATTCACAATAGCAAAGATATAGAATCAACCTAAATGCCCATCAGTGGCTGATTAGATAAATAGAATGTGTGTGTGTGTGTGTGTGTGTGTGTGTGTGTGTATATAAAATAAAATAGTTTCAGTCATAAAAAGAATAAAATAATATATGTTGCAGCAACATGGATGCAGCTGAAGGCCATTATCTTCAGTGAAACAATGCAGAATGTCAAAACGCATATGTTCTCAGTTCTCAGTAGGAACTAAATAATATGTACATGTGGGTATAGAATGTGGAATAATAGATATTGGAGATTCAGGTGGGTGGAAGGGTGGGAGGGGGTGAGGGATGATAAATGACTTAATAGATACAATGTACATTATTTGGGTGATAGTTACACTAATTTTATACATGCATTCCTAGATATATAAAAGTGCTGCAGAGCCCATCATGAGAGTTTTACCTATCCTCCAAATTTAGTGGCAGCTGGGTCAGTCGGACATGTTGCTCCAATTTTGTCTTCTAGGAAAGTTTTAAAAATCCATTGTTTTTGAAGGTTGGTACTAAGAAGGTTTTCAGTTAGAATTTATTGTGCTGTCCTTATGGTTCATTTAGTGTTAGTAGAAACACTAGCGCCTGAACATTGCTTGAATTTTTAATCAATTACCACTCTCTATTTAGTGAGTATGAGATTTATATCCAAGCTATAATTGGGTGCCCATCAGTTTCTTTTTTGAGATCCTCATTAGCAAATGGAATCATTGTTCTCAAGCCCATAGTCAAGACTGGACATCTGAATGACTTCTAATTCTTAGAACCAGGACAATGAATTGTGTGTATCAAATGTGTGCTTTGATTAATGGTTTGTCCTTCAGAACATAGATAGGAAACCACAGGCTTGTGTAGTCATAGTGGGAGACATTTTTCCTAATCTATCTAAGGGTGACATCTCTTATTTGTGTAACTTTGTCATTTTAGGCAATTGAAATTTTCTTGGTATTTTGGTTTTCCTGGGCATTTTTATTTCCATTCCTAAGCCTATAAAGTCTCCAGTTTGTTCACTGGCTTCAGAGTGCTATAGAGTTTGAGATTGCTGGGTTTCAGTGAGGCTTTTTAGCATGTAAATGTCATCAGTGCTTAGATCTCTGACTATGGCAGAAGAGCTTAGGAAACATATATAATTCCTTTGTTATTACATTTTAGTTATTTTGAGGACTGACTTTAGTTACAGTGTATATAGAAAATATAAATATACTCTATTTTTCTGACCTTTTTTCCACTAAGTCTTGTAGAGCATGTAGTTTAATTGTTAAGAAACTGAAGAAGATATTTTAAGTAAATTATTTCTCATTAGAAGGATTAGAATCAGTCCTGTATGTTTTGACTTCAGCCGGTTTTATATTTTAAGGTCTGTCAATTGCAGTTTCCACTCCTGGAACTAATTTCTATATCAATTAGTTTCAAGTAGCAGGAATATGATTCAAAATACATATAGTATTTCATAAGCAAAGGGGAGTATTTATTTTAAGGGCACAATGTTGTTTCATAGAATACAGGGACACATATCCATATATGATTGCAGTTGGTTTCAGGAAGAAATAGAAAAAATAATCTGAAAAATCTTTCTTTTTTCCTCTTTCTCTCTCTCTTCTCTGGAAGTCACAGTAAAGGTAGAGTCAGGGACTTCCTCAAAGAAGAGGTAAATGTTTGTGTTTTCCTAATAAGCTTCCCTCTAAGTAGACACTTCTTTTAGTCATAACAAGATTTTTTGTGGTGAAGAAAATCAAATAATGGGAGGAGACGTAAAAACTTACAATAATTTTGGAGGTTATACAAATTTGGAGAAAGCAAAATGTTTGAGTTAGGTTGAGATGAGGCATTACTTGATTCCCAGGCATTAAAAGTATGCTATGAGACAAGCAAAATTTCCAAAGATTCCTCCAGCCAAATGTGCTTATCTTAATTTATATTTTCCAAGGACCTTATGAACTGTATAATTATTGATGCTGGAGAATGAACCTCAAGTAGCCTCATGTGTTTGTTTGTAAATGTGTCTATAACCCAATCCTTTGTTTTGTTTTCAAATGGAGATTATAGTCAAACTGTCTTTGTCCCTTGTATTTAGGTCTATTTATAGGGGTCTTTAGCATCTAACAAATGCCATAGTTTTCATTATTAAAATAACAGGCTATTCTTGTATTATTAAATTAGCTATTGTTTCCGAGAAGCATTTATTTTCCTTTGTTTCTTTTTTCTCTTGTTGTGGACAAAATATCTGTATAGTCAGTTATTGTTGCACCAATGTGGTATAACAACTGAAAGAAACCAGTGATTTATAATAGTAGGCATTCTTTTTTCTTAGCCTTTGGTCTGAAGGTCAACAGATACAGTCCTGCTTTAGGACACTCTGCAGCTTGTGTCCATGCTGAAGTTGGCTAAGTCTGCTCCATGTACTTTTTTATTGTTCATGGACCAGCAGCTACCTGAGACTTGTTCTCAGCACAGTGAATCACTAGAGTGAATAAAGATGAGTAGAAATATTTGATATCTTCTGCGACTTTTGCCTGGAACTAGCACCTTCTCACTTCTCCCACATTCCATTGACCAAGTACGTCACAGTCCCAACATTAGTGAAACAGAGAAATATATTATGCCTTTAGTGGGAGAACTATAAAGTCATATGGTAAAGGTATGAACATATAAATATATTTATGGAAAGTCATGAAGAATTGACAGCCATGATCCAATATCACACCAAAGGAAAACGAATTCTGCTGGTGATATTTGAAATATCTGATATTCTTCTTTTCCACTACTTTTTTAGCAACAGAATAACTATGACTTTGTTGCACATACAATATTTGTTGAGGTTTGATAACACAATGACGTCTTCACAGGACATTGTCTTGGGACTTGCCCATATCTAGGGTAATGAAAGAGATGTTGGCTCATGTCTGTAATCCCGGCACTTTGGAGACTGAGGCAGGTGAATTGCTTGAGCCCAGGAGTTCTAGACCAGCCTGGAAAACATGGTGAAACCCCATTTCTACAAAAAATACAAAAATTAGCTGAGTTTGGTGGCACGTGCCTGTAGTTCCAACTACTGGGGAGGCTGAGGTGAAAGGATCACTTGAGCCCAGGAGGGAGAGGTTGCAGTAAGCCGAGACCACACCATTGCATTCCAGCCTGGGTGATAGAGTAAGGCCTTGTTTCAGAAGAAGGAAGGGAGGGAGGAAGGAAGGATGGAAGGAAGGAAGGAAGGGAAGGAGAAAGAAAAAGAGATGTTGAAACCTCACATAAACAACAGTATGTCAGTGTGTGTATATAGGTAGAAAATTAAATTATAAGTCTGCTTGTGAAAGTCCAGCTTAGCAAATGATTGTAAGAATGCCTAATTATTGAATTGTTGTTCTATCTCTACCCATTCGGTGTTCCAAAAGCCATCTTCCCATTTTCAAGAAAAATGATGGCTATGATCCAACTTTCTCTTTAAATTGAGGAGTAAAAATTAAAAAAAAAAAAATTAAAAAGGACAACTATAGCCTAAATATGTGTCCTAACTTGGTTTACTTTCCAATCAATGACACACCAATCAGAGCAGCACAAGTTCAAATATCTCATTTTCTACTACAATAAAGATTTTGTATTGAAAATAATACTGGTCACTGCTAAATAATACTATACAATTGTGAAAATATCATCAAATAAACAAATTAAAATTTATTTTTAAACTTCCAAAGGAGAGCTATTTATTGCTGCTTCAAAATTGCATAAATAAATCTTTTTTTTTTTTTTTTGAGGCGGAGTCTCGCTCTGTCGCCCGGACTGGAGTGCAGTGGCCGGATCTCAGCTCACTGCAAGCTCCGCCTCCCGGGTTTAGCCATTCTCCTGCCTCAGCCTCCCGAGTAGCTGAGACTACAGGTGCCCGCCACCTCGCCCAGCTAGTTTTTGTATTTTTAGTAGAGACGGGGTTTCACCATGTTAGCCAGGATGGTCTCGATCTCCTGACCTCGTGTTCCACCCGTCTCGGCCTCCCAAAGTGCTGGGATTACAGGCTTGAGCCACCGCGCCCGGCCATAAATCTTTTTTACAGTGTACCTGTAGCATGCATAACATCATTTTGCATATTAGAAAAGTAGATAGAAGAAACTAATGCATGGCTACTGTATTTTAAAAACATGTATACAACAGCAAACAGGAACACTGAAATTTAGTTCTGTTTGAAACCCCCCTTTTTTTTTAATTTGGCAAGAAATTGGTATCAGGAATTATTATCCTGGGGAATAACTCAAGTGTAATTTTAATTATTTTATTTTGTTATGAACAAAATGTAATCAAGAAGATGTAGTGGAAAGCATGTGTAGATTATAGACAGTTATGTATTTCATTCATTGCAAGGCGAATCAAGGGATATTAAGCAAAAGAGAAGACAGCTTTTGAAGCGATGGTTAAGACATATTTACCTTTAGGACATGTTTTACCACTTTCATTAGATTTATTCTATTGAGATGAAAATGTGAATACTAGGATATATAAAATAAGACAAATGTTATTTAATGATGTTTGGCAAAAAGCATGTCAGGTGCAAGCAATGGGGATTGAAGAGATAAAGATAGTATGGGCTTCCAGATAATTTAGTACAATTCATTTGAATTCAATTTTTGGAGCACCTATAGCAAGCCACACACTCTTTTAATACTATAAGGGATCCAGTAAAGAACAATACTTTCTTCTCAGACCAAGGACATACAGCAGTAACAGTAAGCTAACAAGGCAAGTGGTTTTTATTTGACTGGAATAAATTTGGTTTCTCACTATTTTAGTTAGGAACAAACAAACAAAGCTACCAAATAGATGTTATGGAGATGCTTTGCTAGATAAAATGTCACAACAATAGGAAGGAAGAATCTCCTGGGGAAGCAAGTTTCACAGATGATAGGTCTTGACTGAGAGAGTTTTAACTTTGACTGTTATACTTAGCCATGAGATAGAGATACAGTATGTGGTTTCAAGAGCTGTGACAATAAAGTGGAAAATAGAATATATGTAAAGTACTAAGCCACCCCAATGTTTTCTCCATTTGAAGCTAAATTGTATGGGTTTGATTCCTTTTATAATTGCTGAAGTTTTCAGAAAGGTAAGTTATAAAATAATTGTTGTATAATGAAATTCACTAATTAGAATCTAAGTAATCATAGATTCCAATAATAAAATTCAGCAAACTGAGAGAAACTGATTTTATGAAAAGCAGCTTTATTTTAGAGCTTTAGACCCAAACATATTTCCAGCTAATATCTTGCTTTTGGTATAAATACAGTGTTATTCTCTACCCTTTTATTTCTTCAAATACTGCAAGCAGAGTGAGAATGAATGTTCAGAGTGAGGACTGGAAGGCCCTGTAAGCTTTTCAAAAATCATCAAAGAAGTTTCAGTCTCGTTTGATGTTTCCTCCTTACAAAGACAGAAAATTGGACTGTTGCATTTTAGAAAGGTTATATACTGCAGGTTCTAGTTTACTTTAAGTTAAACAGAAGATAGCATTAATCCTGTATATCAGTTATTAGAGGCTAGTCTTGATGTATACGTAAAGTTAAACTTTACGTATAAACAATTATACTTTGAATTTCATTGGTGTATGTATGTAAACACTTATTTCTAATTTGATATTGCATGAGGGTTTAGGATTTGGAGACCTTTCTAGGATGTCTTTGTTCTTCAAAACTTACTGAATGTTCAGGTTTAACATTCTCCTTTGGGACAGTTTGCAAGGAATGCTGAAAATTTATGGTAGAATATATGAGACTGCTGTATAGTAGAAATCGCTTATTTACTGTCTTAGTTCATTTTCTGCTGCTATAAAAGAATATTACAGACTAGGTAAATTATAAAGAATAGAAGTGTATTTGGTTCACGATTCTAGAGACTTGGAGGTTTAAGAACATGGCCCCAGCATCTGGCCAAGGTCATGTCATAGTGGAAGGGTGGGATGCAGAAGGGCAAGAGAATCACCAGGGGCTGGACATTACAAGCTGCTGTCGAGATAACTAACCTGCTCCCACGATAATGACAATAATTGATTCAGGAGGCTCCGCCCTCATGACCTGATAACCTCTTATTAGGCCCTACTTCCCAACACTGTTGGATTGGGGATAAAGTTTCCAACACAGGAACTTTTGGGGGACACGTTCGAACCATGGCAGCTATCTTCAGCTCTGAGGATTAGTGACTCTTCTTCCAGGTCAGAAAGACTGCCTTCCTCTTTTCATTATGCCCAAATACCACCTTCCTAGAAAGACCTTCCCTTGTCAGTCTAAATAAAATGTTGTTTCTTTCCCTGTCAATCTCTATCCTTCTTATTCTGTTTTGTTTTTCTTTATATCTCTTGTCATCCAATGGCACATTATGTGTCTGTTTGTTCTCCTGATGCCTTAAAATGAAACTCCGTAAGAGTAAGGACATTTTGTGTTTGATTCCTTTCTATATCCTGAGTTCCTAGAACAGTTCCCAGCACAACTAAATGCTCAATAAGTATTTTTCTTCAATCAATGAATAAAACTGGAGAGTAAATGAAGCTAGTCAACTGCTCAGACACTGTATCAACTCGTCTTTTATATGAGTATGGTAGTTCTTGTTAGGGATTGTAAGAGGTAATTTATGTTTTTATTTTTACCTGACTGCATTTTATGAGGGAAAATAAATGCTATGGTGGTGCCTGGAAATTCTGGGAAGTCATGATTATCTAGATATTTCCAGAATAAGGGTCTACGTAAGTAATAATGTCTAAAATCTTTACATGCCTCAGCACAGTGATACACATACACATGTGCATACATTCACATATATACGTGCATATGTCGCATGAATATTACCTTACAATTTTAAATGTTGAATATTTTATTAACTAAATTCACAGTCATTTCTTTTTTAACCTATCCAATATTTATTTCTGTTACCCTTTCATTCTCGCACAAACTGAACTTTTTACACTGTGTGTTAAATTGATCTAACATGAAATCCAGTTTAATTATTAAATTTAGTTCAATATTTAATTTGGTTTAATAAAAGTGATCTTGCATATAATGTATGCATTTAATTGATATATTTAGGACAGGATAATTTTGAATAGGTTAAATATTTAATGTAGAGTAATTTTTTAAATTATTCAGGATTAAAAATAGAATAGATCTATGTTATCAAAGTACTGAGCAGATAAATGTCATGATATAATAAATTTCTGTTCACATATGTGAAATACTGCCATTGCTTAACTTCTGATCACCAATCTGTCTTTGTCTATGGTCTGACTATGAACTCTATTTTATTAATAAGGAAAGAAACTAAAGGTCTTCAATATCACAAAATCTCTCTTCTTTCTCTTTGAAGTATCTAATGTCAACATTCTTTTACCTGCTCTTTTCCTACTTTTCTTACTCAAATTCTTGTTAGTACATTGTGACTATTAGTATGTCTTTTAAAATATGAGATTTAAAATGAGTTAGCACTTTCTCTCTCTTCTTTATTCCTAAATTACACTTTCCCCAAATCAGCCAGTGTCAGTTTCCTAGCCACAGCTGGAACTTCACTCTTGTATTTAAGTATATGTTCTCCTGTTCAGGTCCACAAATAATTGCTGATTGTCTATGTTATTGTCAGCTTGTTTCTCTTTCTCATCCTCCTTTTCTTTTTAAGTCCAAATTTTATCCTCTTAATTCCCACAGGATAGCTTAGACTTTATGATCATTCATTCCTATAATATTACAGTTGTCCCTCAATGGTCTCCACATCAGCTGCTCCTCTTACTTCCATCACTTTACTGCTCTGCACTCTGCCCACCATCATTACTCAAATGATGAATTAGTATGCTTGTGAACTGCAGGCAAACCCAAAACAGGGCCCTTGTCTACGTAAAGATTGTCAAGGCACGAGCTGTATTTTAAAGTTCCAGTTGTAATTATCTGATTATGATTAAAGTGAGAAAAGATAAGCAGGCTTTGGTCTGTTATTAAGTCAACTTATTTTGCGTGTGATATTCCTCTTCCTCCTCTTCCTTTTCTTCCTCTTCCTCCTCTTTCCTGCCTCCTGCTTTCCTCCTTCCATGGCTCCTCATCCTTCCTCTTTCTATTTATTTCTCTTCTTCCTTCAAAAAGAGATTCACTAATGATTTCATGTTGATGGTGCTGGAGGAAAGGTAAATGAGGAAGTATGAAGAGACTTAGCCCCAGGCAGGGAATTGGGCTATCATATGCTCATAATAACAAACTAACCAAATAGCCATGGGTACCAGCAGTAATCTGCCCAGAATCCGGGAGGAGTCTTTAACACCATATCTATTAAAAGCTTTCTAGACACATAAATGCTATACTTTTATCCTGGTAATTTTTTACTTTGGAATTAAGTTTGGGATCAGGAGTTGGGTAATTTGTTGTTATCTTCCTTCACATTCAAATTTATAAACACAATGATTTTTAAAATTTGTTCCTTTTTCAGTGCTTGAAGTTAAAAGAAAGTAAATGTGTGTAGTCGGAAAGAACTGCTTCAGACGTCTGTGCCAGATACATGTTAGAATGCTACCAGAGATCCTCTCCATGATCCTTGCTTCCTGGTATTCATGTCTTGGTATAATCTCTTCCTGATGAGTATTGTCAGGACCTGTAACTTGTCTCGAACAAATGGAATGTATAAAAGGTGATAGGATAGTCATTCCAATGGTTACATTATGTTATATATACACACACACACAGACACACACATGATATTGGGTTATGTATTACATATACAAAAATAATATATATTATCTATAACAAGGTATATCACATATATAACATCATATATACATATATATGTGTGTATATATATGTTATATATGTGTGTGTGTGTGTGTGTGTGTGTGTATGTGCATATGTGTGTGTGTGTGTGTGTGTGTGTGTGTGTATCTCTGTCTTGCTGGTGGGGACTTGCTCTAGGAATTGTCTTCCTTGCTGTCTTAATAGGCTATGTTGGGAAAGCCCATGTGGCAAGGCACAATGGCAGTTTCTGGGAATTAAGATGGCTTCTAGGAATGTTAGTAGCCACTACTAGCTGAGAGAAGCTTCAACTCATGGCCAGCAAAATGCTGGTACCCTTAGCCCTTCAGCCACAAGGAAATGAATTCTGTCAACAACCTGAGTAAGCATTGAAATACATTTTTTTCCAGCCTAGTTCCAGCTGAGAATGCAGTTCAGTTGATGTCTTGCTTGCAGCCTTGTAAGCCTATGAGCAGAAGATCCAGTTATGTTAAAGCCTGGACTCCTGACCCACAGAAACTCTGAGTAACAAAATGTGTGCTGTTTTAAGCTGAAAAGCTTGTGGTGATTTGTTACATAGTAATGAAACTAATAAATTTGCCTAAACTAAATAATTCAGGCCAGGAAAAATCCCCCTACGCTCATATGAATATAATCATTATGTCTCCCACACATACCTTAAAGTTCTAGCTTTAAAAGGCTACTTGCTGCACCACTAGATGACTTGTTCTCCACCAACCATGGGATGTTTGCTCACATCTCACTACCTGTGTCTATGAGGGCATTTTTAAAAATAGAGTTTCCAAAAGTGTAGGATACATTTCATTTATCATAAGCTAGACCTGGTAGGTAGATAATTATGTTCACACACATAGCATTACATCAAATTGTACTACAACTTGGAACAGTTTTGTTTTTCCTTAATTTTCTTGGCATCTGTCTTAGTCCTCTTGGGCTGCTATAACAAAATACCATAGATTGAAAGGCTTCAACAACTTTTTTTTTCTCCCAGTTCTGGAGGCTAGAAGTTCCAGATCAAGGTGTCAGAATGATCAGTCTGGTGAGGGCTCTCTTCCTGGCTTGCAGGTGGCCACCTTTACGCTGTGTCCCCATATGGAGTGGGGGTAGGGAGGAAAAGGACTCAAGTGACTTATAAAGGGACTAATCTCAGCACGAGGGCCCCACCCTCATTCCCTCATCCAAATTTAATTACATCCTAAAGATCCCATCTTTAAATACCATCACATGGGGGGTTACGGGTTTAACTTACGAATTGTAGCTGGACACAATCAGTCCGTAGCAGCTTTTTTTTTTTTTTTTTTTTTTTTTTTTTAAATCTCTTCTGTTTTGTCCCTGTTCCTTCTGTTAAACTATCTTTGTACGAAGGGGTGCAGACCTTCAGAACAGTCTTTGGTAGCAACAGAAACTATGTAAAATATAATGTTTTCTTCTGTTTTCAACACATTTATTTTTCAACTTCACCTTTACATTGTGCCAGATGATACTGAGTTTTCACTTGTGGAAGTCTTAATATGTTTTCTTTTTAAGTACATTTATTTAAAATTTAATAAAACTTGAATCATAAGAAGGAAAATATTAAGTAACTATAACCATAGGTATAACATAGGTCATGCATGTGGTCCACAGTGATTGAACTTTGAAAAACTTCCTCATTTCCATCAAACTCCTCCTTTTTGCTTGTTCCTCAAGGTTCAGCTCACATATGGCCTGCTGGGAAAACCTTCCCTGCCTTCTTTAATTAGTGATACCCTTAGTGAATCCACAGAACAGAACTCAAAATGTTATTAGAGCATGTTATCAATTCCTTAACATTTGTTTCCCTCGATTTATGATAAACTCCTAGTAGCAAAGACCATGCCTAAATTGTCTATGTTTGGCCTCTAGAATGATGCCTTGAACACAGGAGAAATGTGTAACTCATTTTAGATAATATATTACTATATACGAGAGGTAATACTGGCCAGTGTAGTGCTTGCACAGATGAATAAGGCTCTTGCGATAGCTTGCTGAGAATGATGGTTTCCAGCTGCATCCATGTCCCTACAAAGGACACAAACTCATCCTTTTTTATGGCTGCACCGTATTCCATGGTGTATATGTGCCACATTTTCTTAATCCAGTCTGTAACTGATGGACATTTGGGTTGATTCCAAGTCTTTGCTATTGTGAATAGTGCTGCAATAAACATGCCTGTGCATGTGTCTTTATAGCAGCATGATTTATAATCCTGTGGGTATATCCCCAGTAATGGGATGGCTGGATCAAATGGTATTTCTAGTTCTAGATCCTTGAGGAAACGCCACACTGTCTTCCACAATGGTTGAACTAGTTTACTGTCCCACCAACAGTGTAAAAGTGTTCCTATTTCTTCACATCCTCTCCAGCACCTGTTGTTTCCTGATTTTTTAATGATTGCCATTCTAACTGGTGTGAGATGGTATCTCATTGTGGTTTTGATTTGCATTTCTCTGATGGCAAGTGATGATGAGAATTTTTTCATATGTCTGTTGGCTGTATGAATGTCTTCTTTTGAGAAGTGTCTGTTCATATCCTTTGCCCACTTTTTGATGGGGTTGTTTGTTTATTTCTTGTAAATTTGATTGAGTTCTTTATAGGTTCTGGATATTAGCCCTTTGTCAGATGAGTAGATTGCAAAAATTTTCTCCCATTCTGTAGGTTGCCTGTTCACTCTGATGTTAGTTTCTTTTGCTGTGCAGAAGCTCTTTAGTTTAATTAGATCCCATTTGTCAATTTTGGCTTTTGATGCCATTGCTTTTGGTGTTTTAGACATGAAGTCCTTGCCTATGTCTATGAAGACATGCCTATGTCCTGAATGGTATTACCTAGGTTTTCTTCTAGGGTTTTTGTGGTATTAGGTCTAACATTTAAGTCTCTAATCTACCTTGAATTAATTTTCATATAAGGAGTAAGGAAAGGATCCAGTTTTAGCTTTCTACTTATGGCTAGCCAATTTTCCCAGCACCATTTATTAAATAGGGAATCCTTTCCCCATTTCCTGTTTTTGTCAGGTTTGTCAAAGATCAGATGGCTGTAGATGTGTGGTATTATTTCTGAGGGCTCTGTTCTGTTCCATTGGTCTGTATCTCTGTTTTCGTACCAGTACCATGCTGTTTTGGTTACTATCGCAAGAACAGAAAACCAAATACCACATGTTCTCACTCATAGGTGGGAATTGAACCATGAGATCACTGGGACACAGGAAGGGGAACATCACACACTGGGTCCTATTGTGGGGAGGGGGTAGGGGGGAGAGATAGCATTAGGAGATATACCGAATGTAAATGACGAGTTAATGGATGCAGCACACCAACATGGTATATGTATACATATGTAACAAACTTCCATGTTGTGCACATGTACCCTAGAACTTAAAGTATAATAAAACATAATAATAAAAATAAATAAATAAATAAATAAGGCTCTTCTTATGCTATAGGAACATTATATACACTATAGGCACTTCCATTACTATAGATGACCTTAAGATAAAATTACATAAATGAATCTTACTGGTAAGGAACAGTAAACAAAAAAACCCACATAATTAATAGGAATGTGCAATAGATTACAAAGTAATATTAGATATGGTGAATTCATTTCAATTGATTTGTCTTATCAAAATTTTCAATTAAAGAACTCGTTTTAGTTTCCAAAAACTTCAGTTACAAAGCAAAAAGAAGTCATTACTAATCATTTATTCTGAAATAAATTTTAAAACTCTGAGAACTTTATTATCTTTCATCAACTATTTATAGCGTTTCTACTAGGTGTTAAAAAAAGTACCAGGTTCTTAAATATTATTAATGTATAATGTAGTAGTAGCTGATGAAGAAGAGCTGACATAGAAAACATACAGAAATATGATAGTCTTTCTCTATTTCTTTTCTTAAAACACTGGATAACATGTACCTAATATATTGATCTCAATCATGTTGAATTTATTCATCCTCCTTCCCTCTTCCCTTCCCTTCCCTTCCCTCCCTCCTTCACTTTCTTTCACCTCCCTCCCTCCCTCCCTCCCTCCCTCCCTCCCTCCCTTCCTTCCTTCCTTCCTTCCTTCCTTCCTTCCTTCCTTCCTTCCTTCCTTCTTCCCTCCCTCCCTCCCTCTCTTCCTTCTTTCCTTCCTTCATCCCTCCCTCCTTCCCTCCCTCCCTTTGTTCTTTTAAAAAATTCTTATGTGAAATAGGTTAAAAACTGAATTTTAAAAGCTAGACCATAAAATGTTTCTTATTGAGGTAAGAAAATAACATATAATGTCCAATAACGATAGTAAAATCTAAAACTACTTCTCTAAGGAAACAAATAGAAAATGATTTTTTTTTTTTGTCTATTCAAACTAAAGATATGTGAATATGATGTTATTTCAGTGAAGAGATTATAGAAAATTATGTCTATGAAAGTGAAAGTGCTTTTCACTATTAGAAGATTGTTATATGAATAAATTCAATCTTGAAGTTGGAATGCTTTAGCTGCCATAGATGTTTGTGCAGGAGGGACTATTTGTACCTGCCACATAAACAGCAATAGGAAGGAGGAAAACCTGCTTATATCCAAATGTACTGGCTGAACAAATGCCAATCTTAATTTTTAAAATCCAAGTATCAGCTATAGTTTTTTTGAAGCCAAATGTTTAGATTCTGATTTTTTTTCCCACTTTTTATCATCAGGGTTTGTCATAGAGAGACACAGTGAATTGATGCTACTCATGCTGAGAGAAAAGGCTATAGCATTTTTGAAATTGTTCTCATTGTTTAAGAAAATTAATCAAAGAATTGCCATGCTATGATTGGTTTAGTCACAATTTGCTTGCACTTGATAACATTACGAATGCAGTTTGAATAAAAAAACTGCAGATAGTCTCCAGTAAAATGAATGGAAGGAGGATTGCCACAGAAATAGTAATATTTAAAAGTACTTAGCTTGAGCAATGAAATTAATTTATTATAGTGTTGCTCTGTAATGAGAAAGAATTTTTTTTTTTTCAGTATTATAGATCTATGTGGAGACAAAGGGCAAAATAAGTGAGAAATGTGGTTCACTTGACCCTGGAAGAGAGAAGTTATTTCTTATGTCGGTGGAAGTTTAAAACTCATTTGCCATGCATTTCTTGTTATTGCATTTTAATTATAGTGAGGACACATATGCTGACAGTGCATGAGATCATATTTGTTAAATGGACCTCGACTTGTGCAGCACTCATCAGAAAGCCTCCGGGATTACACAATATATAGGCTTTGTTATGCTTACAAAATAAAAGACAGCTCTATTAGGTATTATTTCAAGGATAAGGATATGAACTAAGGAATCAAATTCTAAAATTTCAAATAATTAGAAAAAAGAAGGCCTAAAAGTATTCCTCAGAAAGAAAGCAGATAAATTAAATAACTTGCAGGGAATACAAATAAGAAGAGTCATTTAATTACATATATCTTTAATACCTATATAAACAGATATAAACATCACACAATAAAAATATCATGCAGGATGTACATACTCACTAAAGTGAGTTCAGTTTCTGAGAGTACTAAGCTGATGAAGTCAAAGTTCAGGATTAAATTTCTGTGAAGACCATTTAGCTCTGCTTTTTTAAAGCCACATGCTGTCCTAATATCCCTAAGTAACTAATTCCCAATTGCACATAGTTGCTCAAAAGAGAAAAATCCAAAAATGGACCCTAGTCCCGTAACAAAGAACTCAAAGGGTATTTTGTATTAATAGGGCCTGCTCAGTGCAGGCAATTAATTTGAATAAGGGGTTAAATTATATATATATATATAGAGAGAGAGAGAGAGAGAGTGTATATGTCTGTAGATCTCTGGATATATATATATTTATATCTCTCTATATAGATATACACATGTAGATATACACATCTATATATAGATATACACACGTGTATATCTACATATAGATATCTACATGTATATATCTATATATATCTATATAGATATCTACATGTTATGCTTACAAAATATATATGCTTACGAGATCTATAGATATATACATGTAGGTATCTATATCTATATCTCACTTTGCCACCCAGCCTGGAGTGCAGTGGCAAGATTTCTGTTCACTGCAACCTCCACCTCCTGGGTTCAAGTGATTCTCCTGCCTCAGACTTCCCCATAAAATGTATATAAATATATATAGGTACATATATATATTTCAATAGATTTTGTTTCTAATTATAGTAATACCATATAAAATTATTATAGTAAATAGATATGAAAGTGTCAGCTAATATATTTTAGTGTTATATATTAGTTGACTGATATAATTAATGACTTTTATTAGTTGGATATTAATAATGATATGCTGAATTATGAGTGGTAGTTTGTTTCTTGTTGCTTTTTACTGTAAAATATTTTAGGTATTCATAAAGATGTAAAGAGTAATTTAATAAATGCCTATGTACCTCTTCTGTATCTTAAGAGAGAAAACATTACAAATATAGTTAATGTCTTTTGTAATCACATTCCACATCAACATCCCCAGAAAATAATTATCCTAAATTTGATATTTATTATCTGTATTTGTTTATTGCCTTTACTACATAAATGCTTCCCCAAACAATAAATAATATTTTTATATATTTGAAGAACTTATGAAAATCTATACTACATTGTGTTTTGTTTTTGCAGTTCTCTTTTGTGCTCAATATTTTGTTTGTATTTTGCATGATTCATGAATTAGTATTATAGCTCTAATTTGTAATGGTGTATGATATACCAATGTATTCTTATTTTAGTTGTAATTTACTCATTCATGTGGTCTTTTCTGGCCACTTCTCAGTGGCCCTGCTTAGTGCCCTGGCAGGCTGAACATTTACTGACTCCATTAATTTGACTCCCGTCTGTCTGGTTTCTCAGTGGGTTCAGCCAATGGGAGGCACCAGCAGGAAATCAAACGATAGAAGACAACAGATATTAAGGTAACTACAGTCAACAGTAACTTCTTGTACATTTAAAAATAACTAAAAGATTACAATTGAAATGTTTATAATACAAAGAAATGATAAATTCTTGAAGTGATGAGTACTCCATTTATCTGATGTGATTATTACACATGGTATGCCTGTATCAAAATGTCTCATGCACCTCACAAATCTATAAACCTACTATGTACCCATAAAATTAAAAGCTAAAGTTTTTTTAAAAACCAACCAACAAATAAAACTGTATTTTAAATATATTTTAAATGTACAAATCACAAATTTATAGCTTGATAGATTTTTACAAGTGAACTTACCTTGATGACAATTACCCAGATCAATAAAAAGAGTCACATCAGCATCTTGGATGCTTTCCATCTCTTCCTAGTCATTACTTCTCCTAGTCAAGACCAAAGACAACCTCTATTCCTATTTTTGTCAGTATTGATTAATTTTTTTGAATATCATATTATTGGAGTAATACAGTATAAACACTTTCATATTTTTCTTTAACTCAATATAATGTCTGTGGGATTGATCCATGTTGCTGTTGCTATTTTCAGTACTGTGTAGTATTCATTGTATGAAAAGACCACATTTGTCAGTTCTATTGGTGATACATACTTGGATTGTTTCTACTTTTGTGGTATTACCGAATAATGCTTCTATGGTCATATTCAGTACATGCTTTGGTGTACAGATAAATGCATTACTCTTGGGTTTCTACCTATGAATGGAACTGCTAGGCGATGGGATATGTGTATGGTTGGATACTGAGAGTTTTTCTAAATGTTTGTGCCAATTTACTCTCACAGTAGCAGTATATGATTGTCCCTGTGGCTCCACATCTTCCTAATATTTTTCAGTTTTTAAAATTTTAACCCATACTAGTAAGTGGTCATACATACAGTTCTGTTACTTAAATTGCCATTTCTCCAATAATGAAAGATATTGAGCACTTATGGCCATTGGAAGTATGGACATTCACTGTGATGCATGCTTTTCCATACCATTTTTAACTGGATGATATCTCTTTGTCTTCAGTTTGTGGGAAAGTCTTTTCTTGGATATATGGATTACAGAGGTCTTCTAATTTGAAGCTTCCTTTTTCATTCTGTTGTTGACCTTTCCTCATAAGCAGGTTTTTAACTTTAATATCATGCAATTTATATGTCATTTCTTTTAGTGTTAGTGCTTTCTTGAATCTTCCTTAATAAATGTTTTTCTAACCCAAAGTCATGAGTGTGTTTTGGTATATTAAAAATCTAGAATCTCTAATTTCTTTATCTGTCACAATTAGATCTACAATACTTTTAACATTGATTTTGCATCTCATCTGTGAGAGACTGGGCTGTAATTTTTCTTGCTT
The DNA here is from genome assembly GCF_002776525.5 of Piliocolobus tephrosceles. Lineage (NCBI taxonomy): Eukaryota > Metazoa > Chordata > Mammalia > Primates > Cercopithecidae > Piliocolobus > Piliocolobus tephrosceles. The sequence goes on along the minus strand of NC_045438.1, from coordinate 80,793,327 downwards.
GTAATAACCTTATTGGTTTATACTTCTTCTTCAAACTTCACATTTTGTATTTCAAGTATGTTTCCTGTAAATAACACACAGCAGAAATTTTCCATTCTTTGTTTTAATTGGCAAGAGTAGTCTATTTACATTTCATGTCATTACTGGCATATTTGTATTTTTTTATTCATACTATTTTGTGGTATCTGTTTTGCATTTTCTATGTTAGTTTTTCAGTTCTCCTTTTGGATTCATAATTATTATTAGTATCCTATTATATCTCCTCAACTATCATACTTGCTTTCTCACCTTTTATAGAAAATCTTTAAAATTTTAACACATACATATTTAACAGCTTAACATTAATATGTTTATCATCTTTCTCAAAATAATCCAAGGATATTATAATGATTTATTACTACTACCTCCTATTTTTATACTTGCTATTTTTGTAGTGTTTTGGTAACACCTATTTTTTTAATTTCTGAAATTAGATGTTGTAATACTGCTATATTTTTCGATTTGCCCACATAGGTACCAATTTTTCTATTTAAATTTCTTTTTTCATTTCAGCTCTTTTATCCTTTTTTTCCCTAAAATACATTTTGCAGAAGTTCTCTACTGACTATTCACTAGTAATAAGCTCTCTCAAGTTGTATTGAAATTTATTTATTTGTTTTTTGCTTTATTCTTTGATACTAGTTTAGCTGGGTATACAATCTTATGTTGACATTATTTTCTCTCAGCATTTTGAATAGCATTGTACATATTTTTTATTTCCACCCTTGTTCTTGCTGTTGGTACATTTGCTTTTTCCGTAGGCCAAGTTTTCCTTCTTTCTTTTTAATCTCTGACATTTTAATATCTGCCTTTATCCATGATATTTTCCAGTTTCTCCAGAGTATGTCTGGTATGGAGATACATGTACATATGCACAAACACATGCACATGCAGACGTATATACAATTCTGCTTGAGATTTATTATTCTTGAAGTAGAGAAGTTTTATCTTCCATTAAGTTTGGAAAATCTGTTATTTCACACATTATCTCTTTGAATATTCCTGCCCCATTTTATATATTCATTCTTTCTAGGATTCTAATTTAATATTTGTTATACATTATCATCCTATGTCTAATATCTTTAACACATCTTTTATATTTTCCACCTCTGTTTGTGCTCAGATACAAATTTGTATCTCCAAATGTGTAGGTAATCTGCTATTTTATTTTACATAGAGTTTTTAATACCTGTTATTTTCCTTTTTGTTGGATATTATAGTGGCCTCTCCCTCTTATTTTGATAGTATTTTTTTTTCTTATTTTCTATACCATTTTAATTTCCTTGAGCATTTTAAACAGAGAATGTATTTATATGTTATTATTTTCCATATATAAATAGATAGTTTATATTTTGTTTTCAACCTTTTATCTGGGAGATGTCTCTTTTTGCTGTTTGTTGCTCTTCCTGATTCATTATGTTGACGCGTTTCATTGTATAGTTTACAACTTTGGTGTATACTTTCTGTGGCAACACTGAAAGCCTTGAGATGAAAATATGTTCAGAGAGAATACATATTTACTTTTGCCTGGTGTCTAGGGTAAACAGTCCAGGCCATCTTTAATGAAATTTATTGACCTCGAGTCTCTTTGATATTAAACCACAGGTTGGTAAAATGGTGATTACGAAGAATTCCTTATCCCAACCCACACTCTGACCCCCAACACGGGTAAATTTTCTTAATTCCCTGTGCTTATAATTAGACTATTTTACAAGACTCACTCTTTTACACATAGCATAGCCTTTTGAAAGTCTTAGTTTCATGTGACGTGTTTCTCAATTCCAACTCCCAACTTTCTTCTTGGTCTCATGACTTCATCAACCCTAAACATCAACATAATGCTGCTACTTTGGTTCCATCTTTCTTCATTTTTGGATTCTAGGGATTTTTCTTATTGTGTTTAATCTCAGATATATACCTGAAAGAATTATGAGATTTTTGGTCTCCTTTACTTTAAAGTGTTTTATATAGGAGACTTTCTAAGACATCTAATCCACCACATTGGTAGAAACAAACAACAAAAAGGGCATATATTTTTAAATCTACTAAATATTTCATAGTCTCCCATTTAGATTTTCAGTTTTGCCTCAATGACATATGACTCTACATAATCTTTAAAAAAATCCCAACTGACCTCATGGTTTAAACTGTTGTGTTTTGCATGTGATAACTTTTGTGTCTCAAATTAAAACCTGATTGTTTCTGCCTGCATTTTTTTAGGTTGGTATCTATAGGGCAGTTTCTCAGAGGTAGTGTCATGACTCTTAAAAATTCACTTTGATTAAACAATAATGAAAAATTGCTTTACTTTCCCTTCTTTATTTTCTTCACTTGCAACTTGTTAGTATTAAAGTACTTAGATTTTTAGGAACATTGATTCACCCTCATATTTACAGCGTTGTTTCTAAATTTAAAGTTTACTTTTATCCCACAGAGGACCTTTCTCTGTAAGAATTATTCATTGTTTATAATCTAAACTAGAGTTGAAATAATTATAGCTTTTGCTTTCTTAAAAAATTAAGAGAGGCAATGCAAAGCATTATGGTTATGCTACTTTACTATGCCATCACTGGAAACTGAGGTTCATGAGCATTAATGAGGAAAATCTTTTCCCTAGCTTCTGATGGCTATCAAATAAACACTTTTTTATTTTTATGTTTTTGAGACGGAGTCTCACTCTGTCACCCAGGCTGGAGTGCAGTGGTGCGATCTCGGCTCACTGCAAGCTATGCCTTCTGGGTTCATGCCATTCACCTGCCTCAGCCTCCCGAGTAGCTGGGACTACAGGCATCCGCCATCATGCCTGGCTAATTTTTTTGTATTTTTAGTAGAGACAGGGTTTCACCATGTTAGCCAGGATGGTCTTGATCTCCTGACCTCGTGATCTGCCTGCCTTGGCCTCCCAAAGTGCTGGGATTACAGGCATGAGCCACCACGCCCAGCCAACAAATGCTTTTTACTGTATATAGTTTTCACAAATGAAATGTTATTATCATGAATCCCTCCTAGAATTTGAATCTTCTCATAGGTATAAAACAATTTTCATGTTTGTTTCAAATGACACCAAAGAACACAAATATTGTACTTATTATTCATAGGATTTCAAAATATTAGAAATGAGATGAATAAAGTTCTTATCATATTGAGTATCTGTTGAATTTTCTTTCAGAAACTGGAAGCACTGTACCTCTTGAGGCCCCCTCATCTCATTTTAGAATACATTTAATTAAAGGTGTAACTTGGAAGTCAATTAAAGTACTCTGTCCTCTGACAACTATATTTTAGAACAAGAGAAGATCTTACATACCTCCCGAACTCTCCAGGGATTTCGACAGAGTATGTGAGATGGGGTGCAGCCTGTAGTCTCCAGCTTTTCAGCTTTCTCTGTGGATAGAAACTGATATAATTTGGATGTATGTCCTCACCCAAATCTCATGTTGAAATGTAATCCCCAGTGTCGGAGGTGGGGCCTGGTGGGAGGTGACTGGATCAGGGGGGCGGATTTCGCATGAGTGATTTAGCACTATCCCTCTTGGTACTATCCTTGTAACGGTGAGTTCTCATGAGATCTGGTTATTTAAAAGTATGTAGCACTTCCCCTGCTGTCTTGTCCCTGCTTTCGCCATGTGACCCTGCCTGCTCTCCCTTTGCCTTCCACGGTGATTGTAAGCTTTCTGAGGCCTCCCCAGGACCTGAGCAGCTGTCAGCACCAAACGTTCTATAAAGTCTGCAGAACCATAAGCCAATTAAGCCTCTTTTCTTTTCTTTTCTTTTTTGAGATGGAGTCTCACTCTGTCGGGCAGGCTGGATTGCAGTGGCCGGATCTCAGCTCACTGCAAGCTCCGCCTCCCGGGTTCACGCCATTCTCCTGCCTCAGCCTCCGAGTAA
>NC_045438.1:80789001-80789300 GCF_002776525.5 Piliocolobus tephrosceles | reverse complement strand
CTGGAGTGCAGTGGCCGGATCTCGGCTCACTGCAAGCTCCGCCTCCCGGGTTTACGCCATTCTCCTGCTTCAGCCTCCCGAGTAGCTGGGACTACAGGCGCCCGCCACCTCGCCCGGCTAGTTTTTGTATTTTTAGTAGAGACGGGGTTTCACCGTGTTAGCCAGGATGGTCTCGATCTCCTGACCTCGTGATCCACCCGTCTCGGCCTCCCAAAGTGCTGGGATTACAGGCTTGAGCCACCGCGCCCGGCCTTTTTTTGTATTTTTTAGTAGAGACGGGGTTTCACCGTGTTAGCCAG
>NC_045438.1:80712542-80788901 GCF_002776525.5 Piliocolobus tephrosceles | reverse complement strand
TACAGGCGCCCGCCACCTCGCCCGGCTAGTTTTTTTTTTTTTGTATTTTTTAGTAGAGACGGGGTTTCACCGGGTTAGCCAGGATGGTCTCGATCTCCTGACCTTCTGATCCGCCCGTCTCGGCCTCCCAAAGTGCTGGGATTACAGGCTTGAGGCACAGCGCCCGGCCGCCTCTTTTCTTATAAATTACCCAGTCTCAAGTGTTTGTTTCTAGCAGTGCAAGAACAGCCTAATACAGAAGCTGTCTTTGCTGAGTTAGACTATTTCCGAAGCTCTGTGGGTGGGTTGTGTGCCATGCACTCACCCCTTTACTTGATGTCCATAAGGAATCACCACTCACACGAGACTCTGTGTGTCAACGTATAATAAATTTTGGGGAAGTAAAAGGGATGTATTTCACAAATTATAGCTCTTGTATAAGTGTCTGTACACCTTTGTTATATAATCTCATGATAATTCAAAGATAATGTCAATGTGTGTTGACGATTTTACCATGGTTACAAATGTAGAATGATTTCTCTGTTTAGTCTATTTAGAACATATTCCCTTGTGAGTTAGTACAAAGCTCCCTTTCCCTTCTGAAGATGCACAGCTGTCCAGGCCTGAGGCAATCAATCTCAGGATCACCTGCAACTCATTGATGACATATTGAAGTGCCACATGTACCTTTGAGGAAGATCTAGTCAGTTAATTAGTTAATTACTTGGTTAAAGAAAATAGAGCACAGTGAGGAAAACAGGACCATATTTGAAAGTCCAACTTATATTTTGTTCAGATCCTGGCATTACCAATTGCTACCTGTCAGAGGGAAATTATCTAATCCACCTCTATCTTTTTGTCCTCATCTCTAAAAGTGGGATAATAATAGTAAAATTTATTGAGTTTTTTGCAAGGACTAAAACATGTCAGTGGATACATATTAGACACTCAGAATATTAACTGGAACGTAGCTCTAAAAAATCATAATCTATTGTTATTATTAATGTTAAGGCCTAGTCATTCCTTGTATTGCCTAATCAGCCAAATGATTCACAATGTTTTACAAGATGACACTTACTATTGAAGATACATACACACACATACATACATATGTATATATTGGGCAGTAGCCAGTAGTGGTGAGAGCGGAACACACTACAGAAGCCAAATTCAGGGTCATTGGCAACACCCAACCTTGTTCTCTTGCTCCGGAAAGATTCTGTGGGTTACCACATATCCTTTCACGGATTCTTTTCTGCTTAAGCTAGCCAGAGAGGATTTGTTGTTAGTGATTGAGACCTCTGACAGATAAAATGCTGAATAAATGAACTCCATCATGCCTGTTCTGTTCCTTTCCTCACAAAGCCCAAATCCCTCAGACATTCTTCATTTTTAAAAAGATTTTGCCCCAGAACACTAACATTTACGGAACCAAATTCAAAGCACTAATTGTAAGAGCTTAGTAACTGTCTACTAAGTACAGTTAACTTATCAAATTCCCAGACCAGCATGGATTGTTCATATCCATCTTTAAGCCACATTGCCAATGGTAAATTACTTTGAGGACACAATTAGGGTTGCTTATCCCAGGACCAATATTAATAGTTATGTCTCTGCTGATGTTCCTTCAGCTTCACTGGTGCTTTCCTCTGAATGCTTGATACTTGTCCCAGTTTTTAAAGCATGGTGTTGACAATCAAAAGGAATATACAAGACGAAGTCTGATGTTTGCAGCAAGAAAGGAATTATCAGCTCTCTGATATTGGACACTACACTTTTATCAGTGTAGCCCTAATTCATATTAGCTTTGTTATTAGACTTAAGTTATGAAGTATAACGATCAATGGTTAAAGATAAAGTATGAAATTCACAAATAAGGCTGGGTGCAGTGGCTTACGCTTGTAATCCCGAAAGCCTGCAATCTGATCACTTTGGGAGGCTGATCGGTTGAGCCCAGGAGATCAGGACCAGCCTGGGCAACATGGCAAAACCCCTCTCTATGAAAAATACAAAAAGAGTAGCTGGGTGTGGAGATGCATGCCTGTAGTCCCAGCTACTCGAATGGCCAAAGTGGAAGAATTACCTGAGCCCAGGAAGTCAGGGTTGCAGTGAGCCATGATTGTGCCACTGCACTCCAGCCTGGGCTGTGGGAAAGAGACCCTGGTGTCTCAAAACAACAACAAACCAAAAAAATTACTAATGTATTTTACTCTAATACATGCCTCCCCCCAAAAATAGAATAGTCTGTGAATAAGATACCACTTTGTGGAACCACATCAAATTCCAGATTCTAGCTAATTATAATATTTTCTTGAGGTCTACTTTTATTACTTCTAAATCAATGGCATAATAGAATTATTTATTCAAAGAAGGTACAGTGCAATTAAAATGTAATAAAAAATCACAGGTTTACCAAGTGTTGAATTCTCAGTTGGCTGATAAAAATGGTGGTTCTCTGACCTTACTCCAAAAGCAAGGTCTAGGTGCTTTCCTGTATACTGAAGTTTCAGAGTCAACCATAGAAATTCTTTCCATGGAGGAAAATGTTGCACTTGTAATCATTCACAGCTAGATTGCAAGATGCAATGGATTTTAAGTTACAAGTCTGAGCCTGAAACATTGGTTCTAGACTTTTGATTCTATGGAAAAGTAATCTGTAGTTAGACAAAATAATAAAATATCTTACTTGAAAATTTTCATATATTCCAATATAGTATTGCAGTAAAATATTTGCAAATGTTTTCAGATATATGAGCAATAAAATACAATTTTAAATAGTGGACCCCAATGAAGAAAAATACTAGAGAAGTTATAAAAAAATTTTGAAGTTTTTACTGTTTTCCCATTGCATATTGCCATGCGAATATACACATGTTGGAGATATAATTTAGATTAATTGTTTAATGAAACAATGAAAAAATATTGATGAAGAAGGTAGAAAAATCAGTTTGACATTGACAGAAATTTAGATAATATAAACTAATAAACCTGATAGGTTCCAAGAAAATACAAAGTCTTTGTATGTTGAAGTGGTGTAAATAAAAGATGTTTCTGAGGGTTTGCCTCTGTGTTTTTATGATCTTCAGAAAGTCAGCATCTGCTGGCAGCAAAAAGAGGTCAAAGGGGGTTTGATGAGAGTAGTCATGAAAAGATATGGTAACTTGGCTGGTTACATTATTACTAGTTCATGGTTTTGCTGAATTTTTAATTTCATCAAATACTAAATGTTAAGCTAACGTCCAGTATTTTTAGGTCATAGGCAAGATGAAAGGAAAAAAAACTAAAAATGATCTCAACTCTAAAAAAGGTTTATAAAGCTACACAAGTGAGTAGCACACGGCTGCATTAGTAAGAAGCCTGAAGTTTATTTGAGGCACAGAGGGACCCAGTGTGCTCTTCTCCTCCTGTGAGGGGTTTAGTCATTTGGCTTGAAAGGCTTGTCATTTCAAGATTGAGACAGATTTAACGTTTCTCAAAGCATGACCTTTTTATTATTATTCTTGATCAACTCAGGCTAAAATTGAAAGCATAAAGAAAGACTTGAGAAGAATTTCAAAGCTTTTACTTAAAAATACTTTTTAAACTGCCATGCAGAACATTCTGCTAAAGTATTTTCACTTCCGTGTTCACAGCAAAGTTTAGGGAATTTGAAATCTCCCTGGTTTGGAATGTGGTTCATGTAAGTGCTCTTTCACATTAGCAGCACATTGAAAGTATCACTAATGGAGAACCAATTTGAAAATTAAATTCACTTTCACATCTTTTTAAAATAAAATTGGAATAGGTTAGTATGTCTGCAAAATTAATATCCTATTAGTTTAACTTTTCTCTAATGGATGAATGCAATTTATGACCATAGAGTTTTTTATTTGCCTTAAATCTATATAAGCTTGAAATACAGTCTTCTTGACAAATGAGGTTACTAGAAACTAAATGGGAATTCTTATTTGCCACCATAGTGGTGACATGAAGAATCACAGCCTTTAGCTCAGGGCTACTAAGCTCTTAATAATGAGAGAAAGGTGTTCCATCTTCACCTATGGTAGAGCCACAATTACAATGAATAAAAATAGCTGCCAAGGCTTCTCCAAAAAATATTCATGACAGTGAGAAAAATATTGATTTTAAAAGCCAAGAAATAAAATATCTTCTAAAGTGTTCATTTCAACCCAAGTATTATTTTCCAAAAGAAACTGAATGGACTGTAAAGTGTTTCAGAGCGCTATTTCACGTGTAACACTGTTTTTCAAGAAAAAGTTCAAAGCAAGAACTTGTAATCAATCTCTCCAGTTTATCTCTCTCTCTCTCTCTCAATTTTCTTTCTTATATATATGCACACTCTCCTTGTTTCTCTTTTGCTTTCTCACTCTCTTTAAAAAAAAAAAACTCATCATGTTTAGGAGAAAAACAAACTTTATAAGAATAAAATGGGTTTAATTGATATTTTCTTATTTTAAGCAGAATATTATAAGCTAAATAATGTCTGTAAAGTATAAAATATGCAGACGGGACATTATCTTTGACAAGAACATCAAACCATGTCTCAGCTATCACATTTTGGCATACACACTTCTCTTTCATATAGTATCAAATTATATGATTATATGAGATGTATATTAATAATCTGCCTTTAGACACAACTGGGTTTGATTATTTGCCACAGTTTTCTACATAAATTGCGTGAGTACTATGACATGAATGCTAGCAAATTGCCAAAGGCAAGAAAGAAATTGAGTCATTGAAAAATTGTGTTGGACTCCTTTTGTGTATTATTCCAAATTTTCTTACCCCAACTTCAGGTATTGCAGTGGGAATTATTTATGTACAAGCTTCAATCGAATTCTAACAGGTGCAACCTGAGAGGACATCACTCTAGGCTTGTGTAGTCATACTTCCTGCCTACTCTCTGTATTAGACTGTTCTTAGGCTGCTAATAAAGCCATACTTGAGACTGGGTAATTTATAAACAAAAAGAGGTTTAATGGACTCACAATTCTATATGGCTGGGGAGGCCTCCCAATCATGGCAAAAGTTGAAGGAGGAGCAAAGTCACATCTTACATGGTGGCAGGCAAGAGAGCATGTGCAGGGGAACTTCCCTTTATAAAACCATCAGATCTCATGAGGCTTATTCACTATCATGAGAACAGCATGGGAAAAACCCACCCCCATGATTCAATTACTTCCTACCAGGTCCATCCCATGACACTTGGGGATTATGGGAGCTACAATTCAAGATGAGATCTGGGTGTGACAAAGCCAAACCATATCACTGTCCTTGGGCTTCATTGAAACTACCTCATAGAACATGTTGGAAATAAATAAATAGATAAATAAATAAAACGAATAGAAAAACAGCTGACATTTCTTCAAATGAGACTTGGAAGTATGGGAATATTGATGTCCATGAGGGCATCATGATTAATGGGCGACTGAAGCTTGTGACGATGATGTTTCTTTTTGTTTCCTATGTGGATGGTTCAGAGATGCATTTCATAATGCTCCTCAGAAGATCCAGAGTACACCAGCGGCGTGTAGGGCTGGCGATGTAGTCATGCATTCTTGATAGACTTTCCCTGCTTCTGTCTCATATCCCCATTCACTACCCTTGCCCTGTGGCCTAGTATCACTTTTTGAAGCTGCCTGTGCTTGTGCTGCCTCTGTTCTTGGAAGATCCTAGAGTAAGACAAACTGATTCCAAATTGGTGATGCTTTTTAGCATTGAAGGCTGTATAGAGATAATCAATTATTGAGGCATTAATAAATTCCAGAATTTAATATAGCAAATTATAACACTGAGATGAAGACTTTGATTTCTTGTTCTCAGTTACCTCCATCTATGTCTACATGATCTGGGGCAGAAGTGATAGACAAAAATTCTCTGCTATGACTGGTCTTGATAGTGGTCTTGATAACAGAGCACCACAGAAAAGCTATTCTCCTTATTCTAAACTCTAGAAAGTGTAACCTGAAGAATTACTCTAACATTCTATCATGATTGTAGATTTAGCTTAAAGTTTTCTAAAATTTTCAGTAGTGGAAATAAATCATGGTTTTCACATATCACCTACAAAAAGACCAAATGATAACTCTAAAGGATATGACATATGAAAACTATAAAATACCATGAAGTTAAATATTTGAATGGTAAATGAGCTTTTAAGAGATTAGAGAATACATTGCATAATTTAATTTCTTTTTATATTTTAACTCCCTTATTGTGGCTTCGGCATTATTACTGTCCTTGATTAAGATTTGTGAGTTTAATTTTAGGTAGGTTTTCTTATAGAGGCTGAATTTTTTATATTTATTATTTGCATAATTTGAAATGGATGAAAATATTTAAAACAAAACAAAAGCATAGAGTAAAAACCCTTCAAATATTATATTAAAGGAAACTGTAATTTCAAAAGAAAATATTTGCAGTGAAATTTTTAGGCTAAGCCACATTGTTGTTTACAATCAGAAAGTCATTGTGAAATTTTATATAAGAAATGAAACAATGATTTTATTGCCCGGACTTCCACTTAGGTCATGTTAATAGATGTAGTCCAACAATTTTGCCCAAATGAAATATTTAATCAACTAAGTCAAAATGTTGAAATTTTATGTCAAGATTTATATTCAATTCATTTAAAACAACTGAGTATAAGTCAAAGTTGGCTCTAAAACTCATATAAAATTTAAAATACAGAATTTTAGATTTTATCAGGCTAAGATTTAACAATAAGGGCACACTAAAATCCTAATTTGTTTGAAGTAGGATATAATTGAAAGGCAGCAGAGACACTCTCCTCCACAAAACCCTTTCTTTCTTTACTTAATTCTGCTTGCCTGACAGAATTGAGGTCAGAAATAAAATTAATACAAATTAAGAGTTAAGTATTATGCATGGTACGTACTAGGGCTTTTACAAATAATAATTATAATTACTATTGTCATCACCATTTCTATACCTCTGAACAAAACAGCTTGGAAAGATGTAATTTCCATAATGGATGCCCTGGCTTTAAAAGGAAAGGATGAACTGAAATCTTATTCTCCATCCCCTGATAACTCAATTGAGAATGCTGTGTAATAAGAATGTCTCATTTTTTAATGTGCTGTGAACTTGTGCCTACAACATTGGTGGGAAGGTTCCATACCTCTGGAAAGCAGGCGCGGCAGAGCTGCAGGGGCTCCTGATGTGTGAAACTCTGATCTGTGGGCTGCGTTTTCATTAAGTTCACTTTGCTTTCCTGCTGCTTTTCTTTCTAAGCTCCACCCTGAAAAACACAGGCCTCTTTAGCAAAATTAAGGAAAAAAACAGAGTGATCTCTCTTTGGGCAGTAATAGTGTGAAACAGATTAAGAAATACTCTTCCTCATGCCAGCAGGCAGCAGCTAAATGACGACAAATGTTCACAGACCTAAATCTCAGGACAAAGGCAGAGTACAATGTTAGTTCTCATTATTATCTTTACCCACAAAGGTGTATGTGTGTGTGTGTGTTGAGGGGAGGGGAAGTGCAGAGAAGCAGGAAAATAATTAAAAGGAATATATGGAAAAATGATAGTTTGTAGAACAGCAAATTTTCTCCTGCCAAAGTCACACACACACACACACACACACACACACACACACACACACAAATAATTCCACTGAAAATACATAGCAGAAGTTTTATGACCAAGCTACCTTTCCAGAACTGATTTTGGTAAGTCAGGGTAATGGTCTTGAGGTTGCCTCAAGATAACCTTCAGCACAGCTGAAGATGGTTAAGTTTTCCTCTCCTTTTCTTATATCATTACAACCAGATGTTTCTTCTGGGGAAGAATTTGTCCCAGGCTGAGGCAAAGTAGAGAGCAGTATGGCTTTTTTTTTTTTCCTCAGTTTACCTCAACTTCTTATTTTTTATGTCAATTGGAAGGGACGAAAATAAAAACATGGAACACTCAAAACATGAGGAGCTGTGAAATTTTGTCTGCAGCCTACAAAGCCTCCTCCCTGTGCTGACCGCAGCGAATAAAAGCAGGCTGAGGACACTATTCCTGGAATGGTGTGTCTGAGGGAAGCTGCTGGCCAGTACCGGTCACCAGCATCCTAGATTCAATTATTCAATGCAGCATTTAATAAAAGTTAACTGGAGGGCCACTATATCCGTAGACTACCCCTGAGTGGGCATAGGTTTGTCTCCTTGGGACCATCAGAGTTAGAATGAAGTTTTTTTTTTTTTTTTTTTTTTGGCATTGGGGGCAGTGGTGGGATGTGATCTCAGAAAGAGAATAAGCAAATCGGTGAGGGAACAAAATAATCTTGTTGCCCGGTGTCTGGCTGTGTATCAGAAAATAGAAGAGTACATGGGTGAGTTAACTTCAAAATCAAGGTTTACAAGACCACGAAGAGATCTGTAGGATCTACGGAAGCTGCAAGAGCTTCAGAAAGAATGATGGTTCCAAAGCAGGAGGAATTTGCTCTGGATTTTCTTGTTGATATTTAGGTGGTACCGTAATGCGTAGGGGGTAACATCTAGAAATATTGGGGCTATGTGAAAAGGCACCAAATGAAGCAGCTAGCAGGGTGCATCTGACTATGCTGTAAAGAATCCAAGCCTGAGAGTAATGACACTGGCCATGAGCAGAGTGAGGAGGGCCTGCCACGTGAGAGACCAGAGCAGCACAGGGATGGCTTCAGGCACCCGAACAGTTAGCGCCTTTGGAAAACCTAGAACATGGTTCTAATAGTGGGTGTGTTTCTTCCCAAAAGGTGTTTTGAAAATTTATGAAGGCATTTTTTTATTGTCACAGGTTTGGAGGAAGGAGCCATTTTCCAGGAGACTCTGGGTTGTTAGCTGTCCAGCATTGAACAGGAAAAAGAGCATGTTGAAAAATGGTCTTAATTTTTTCAGGATTATGAAATATTATATCAGATATTTTGTGAATCACAAACCCATTTTAATATACTGAGTCTAAAACATAACTCCTTTATACATGTAAACACAAAGTAATTTTTTGTCTGAACATAATGTATATTGAAGTTGCCTGAAATATAAATATTGTATGACCTAGAGAAGATTGCATTTTAATTTGTTCAAAACTTGAAAAGACTTGTCAGCGATTCCTCAGGGATCTAGAACTAGAAATAGCATTTGACCCAACCATCCCATTACTAGGTGTATACCCAAAGGATTATAAATCATGCCTCTGTAAAGACACATGCACATGTATGTTTATTGCCACACTATTCACAATAGCAAAGACTTGGAACCAATCCAGATGTCCAACAATGACAGACTGGATTAAGAAAATGTGGCACATATACACCATGGAATACTATACAGCCATAAAAAATGATGAGTTCATGTCCTTTGTAGGGACATGGATGAAGCTGGAAACCATTATTCTCAGCAAACTATCTCAAGGACAAAAAACCAAACACCGCATGTTCTCACTCACAGGTGGGAATTGAACAATGAGATCACTTGGACACAGGAAGGGGAACATCACACACTGGGGCCTGTTGTGGGGTGCGGGGAGGGGGGAGGGATAGCATTAGGAGATATACGTAATGACTAGTTAATGGGTGCAGCACACCAACATGGCACATGTATACATATGTAACAAACCTGCACGTTGTGCACATGTACCCTAGAACTTAAAAGTATATATATATATATATAAAGAATTGTCATATAACAGACAATCCCATTACCAAAACTCTCATCATAATAGAGTGAGTAGCCAATACACCTCAGTCAGCAGGCTTTTGTAGCTCTTTCATTCAAAATATTTCTAATAGATACAAACATACAGCCACTTCATTTTGTATTCTAGTGCAGTTCTTAAGCATTTACATGTGAACTATACATTACTGTAGGATAAATTACATCCCTATTTCTCTTTCACATGTCATGACATGATATTGATTCTTTGAAATTGTATGTACTGGTAGATTATATTACGTATGAATTTCATTTCAGAATAGTTGAGAAGATGTCAAATATTTGTAATGAAAGTGGAATTAGGCCTGATGAGGCAGAGAATCCTTTCCCAGGTTATGTTATGCTAGAAAACATTCCATGGGAGATACTAAGAAAGAAGAGGACACTTCTTTAAAACTTTAATTTCTTGATCTTATTCTATTGCAAATTTAGTGTACTGCCCATGTTTTTCTTTCAATTTCATCAAGAGAGTTTTGATTTGTGGAATTTCTGGTAGTTTTCTTTCTTGTAGGTGAAAATGTCATTACCTTTGTTTTGGGGAATTCATCAGGATGTGCCTTTTATTACACAGAAGAGAGGCAAACACAACATAATTGCTTTGAAAGGAAAAGGCACAGTTATCTCATGTGTATAGTATGTACCTTACCTGCAGAGTATGCAGGCTGAGTGTATTGTTTACTAATGCAATTTGAAGTATCATCAACTGGGACTAATGCAAATTGGAGGTATCATTATCAACTGTGACTTTGGAGATAGGAAAAGCTGATTTTCCCAAACCCAATGATTATTTATCCCTGCTCTGTGATTCCCTAACATGGAATTATTAATGATAAAATCAACAGCACTGTGGAAAACATATAGCAGTCTGTGGTATGTGCCCTGGTGGGTCTTGGGGAACACACTATATTTTACTTTATACAATCCTAGAAAAAGGGCCTTGATATCCTATTAAGTTCATCATTAAAGGAGATAAAACTAAATATGGTATAACTAATACGTTCTAAAAATAGTAAAATGCGGCATATTGTTTAGATAACGTGTACTTTTTGGTTATCTAATTGAAAAGTTCTTTTTTGAATAGTCGATGACAGCTTACATCATCTGGAGAGGTTTTTTTTAGATGTTTCATTGGTTTCATTGTTTACTATCTAGAGAACAAATTTAGGGCTGTTTCATATTCCTAACAATGTAATCTAGAATCTGGAGCTCAGACTTCTGACACGTTTTCTATGTGTTCTGTACAAGCATCAATAGGTACAGAAAAGACCTACTTTGATTAATCAAACCAGTGATTTTTTTTCTACACACGGACAAGCTGAACTTGAGCTGAAGGAGAAACCAAAGAAGAACTTGGTAAGATGGGATGGGATGACATAGACGAGGGTAGCATTAAAATAGGACACTGTGAAATATGATTGTATGATCCATCACTCATTTGCTTTGCCAGGAAGCTGAAAAGTTTTTACTGAGCCTCACTGAAGGTAGGAGGTTGGATTGGACAACTTTTTTTTTTTTTTTTTAATCCTTTGAGCCCAGCCTGAAATGAAAACAAATCATAATCAAAGTTCCACACCCACATGTTTTTATTTTTTTACTTTTTGTTCCACATATATTTTTCCATATACGGATTCTACTCCCACGTTTTCACTTGGGAGCCAAGAATTTTAATGATGAAAGTTATTAGAAACGAAACAGAGAAAAAGGTTATATACAGAATTGAAAATAATTTCTGTTTAAGTCATCTGTAACTATTCACTGCCTGACATAAATTTCTTGTGTTTAGGTTAAGAACAGTTCCTTGTCCTTTGAATATAGAGATGGCAGTCATTTCGTGTGAGCATAGACGTACTGCAACCATTATTCAGGCTTACAGAGCTTCTGATAATTGTCCACAGAACAAACAAACAAAAACACAAAAGACCTAACACATCTCTGGAGGCTAAAAGGTAACATGAAGTACTTAATAATGGACCAATAAAGTACACATTATGGAACCGAAAACCCCATATCATTGTTTGCAAGCATATTGGTCCAAAACATATACATATATAATTATTTTGTTTCTTTTCTGTTTTTTTTGTTTGTTTGTTTTTTTTTTTTTAAGACAAAGTCTTGCTCTGTCACCCAGGCTGGAGTGCAGTGGTGCAATCTTGGCTCACTGCAACCTCTGCCTCCCGAATTCAAGCGATTCTCCTGCCACAGACTCCCGAATAGCTGGGATTACAGGCATCCGCCACCACACCTGGCTCATTTTTGTATTTTTAGTAGAGATAAAGGTTCTTCTTGTTGGCCAGGCTGGTCTTGAACTCCTGACCTCAGGTGATCCACCCACCTCGGCCTCCCAAAGTGCTGGGATTACAGGGGTGAGCCACCATGCCCAGCCAATTCTGTTTCTTTTAATATTGAATGGACTATGACGCAAGCCCCTTCTTATTTATTTATTTATTTTTATGATTTCAACTTTCATTTTTAATTTAGGGAGTATATATGCAGGTTTGTTACATGGGCCTATTGTGTGACACTGAGGTTTGGGTTGTGAATGATCCCATCACCCAGGTGGTGAGCATAGTACCCAACTGGTAGTTTTTCAGCCAAACTATCAATTCTGGTTATGATTTGTTTTCATTTCAGGTTGGGATCAAAGGATTAAATAAATAAATAAATAAATAATTTTAAAAAGTTTTAAAAAATTAAAAAGTTGTCCAATTCAACCTCCTACCTTCAGCGAGACTCAGTTAAAGCTTTTCAGTTTCTTGCCATAGCAAATGGTTGATGCATCATGCAATTGCAATTCATAGCATCCTGTTTCAATTCTACACCCATCCAAAGAGTTTTTTCTTCTCTCCCCACTCTAGTAGTCTCCTGTGTCTATTGTGTTCATCTTTATGTCCATGTGTACCCAATGTTTAGCTCCCATTTACAAGTGAGAACATGCAGTATTTGGTTTTCTGTTCCCATGTTAATTCATTTAGAATAATGGCCAGCAGCCTCATCCATGTTGCTACAAAAAGGACATGACTTCATTCTTTTTTATGTCAAGCCTGTATATAATTGTGGAAAGTAAAAGCCCTTCATAATTCTCTATAATTGTGGAAAGTGAAAGGTCTTTACCATGAACATTTTTAAACAACTTTATCAAGATATAATTCACATGACATAAAACTTACCCATTTAAAGTATGGAATTCAGTGGTTTTGGTCTATAACGTTATTATTTTAAAAAATCTTTTCAGCTTGTTGCATTTTAAAAAGATTTAAGTTATGATTTAATTTGCTATTTTAATCATGGTTAAGTACAAGATTCTGTGGTATTTATTGTATTCTCAATGTTGTACAACCATCACCACTATTTTCAAAACATTCCATTACCCCAGAAAGAATATTTTAAGAGAAACTACCCCTATTGATTCAGAAAATGTAAGCCACAATTTTAAAAAATTAAAGTTCTCAAACTAGAAAGAAATATTTTAACTTTTTTTCTTTGAAGGACAGTAGATCTTATACGGAAAAGGAAAGAGGAGTTCGTGGTGACCACTAGGAGGTCACAATGGAATTTCTGCAAACTTCCACCAGGGTGACAACACAGCTGCCCATTCCACCAATGTCACTTACACAGCTACTCATCCTTTCAGATTCAGCACAAGCATGTTCTACATTGTATTGTGCTTATTAAAGTAAGTGCGCTTTAGCATTTATAATCATGTGTCCATTCACGTGATCATAAATGGACACATGACTATAAACGCTAAAGCACACTTACTTCTACAACATACTGAGCTCACCAGGTATAAACAAAAACATGCACACAGCGGTGTATTGAGAATAGACAACTAAACACTGAGGAATCTTATGTGTACTGAGAGACAAGTGAAGAAGGAATATGCCAGCTAGAAAGAAGAATGTTTGGAACCTAGAGGTAAAGTAAATTTTACGGTTTTAAATATATCCACAGGTTTTTTCATATTCCTCCCCTCAATAAGTAGACTCCAATTCTCTTCCTTTTAAATATGGGCTGGACTTACAAACTTCTTTCTCAAGATTAAAATGCAGGGAAAATAAGATTGGTGACTTCTAAGACTAGGGAAATGTCATGCAACTTCTGGTGAGGTTCTGGTTCATACTTAGAACCTGGCCTCCGTGCTGTGAGGAAATCCAGTCTACATGCAGAGACTATGCAGGAATGTTCTGGCCAAAGGCTTTCCATAAAGATCTAGCTGACAACCAGTCATCACCCATCACCAAACATGTGAATGATGATGCTATCAAACCAACTCCAGCCACAGGATCTGACTAGAACCTTATGAGAGGCTCTGAGCAGCAATCAACTAGCTTATCCTTGTCAAATCCCAGAATCATGAGAGATGATAATAATAAATGATGACAACTTTTATACCATTAAATTTGGGATAATTTGTTATGCAGCAGAAGGTAACCGGGACAGTAAATGAAGTGATTACATCAGGGTAGGTAAAGTGAGTTAGATGGGGACTCAACAGCAAAGGTTGGGAATAAGGCTAACTTCCCCATATTTACTTTCCTTAAAATATAAAGAAGAAAAGAAGGTTTTCAGGTTATTGTTTATTTATCTCGCTTTTTTAAAAGTATAATTGATTATCAAAGATTTCAAATGAAAATGAACTTAAAAATCTCTATAAATAGTACAGATCATGAAGATTTTAAGTTTCTGTATTTCTCATTTGTTGATTAGGGCATATTTCCTAGCTTTGGAATATGATTTGGGTTTGGCATTTTAATAATAAACACATCTCACAAACATATAACTTGTGTCATAACTAACTTTAATTATTTTGTTCATGAAACGATATTTGTTAGCATTTATTAAGTGCTGGATATTCTACTAGAGATATAATAGCTAATAAGATATACTCCTCACAGTCAAGGAATTTATAAGAAAATCTTATGGGAGAGACAAACAAGTAAACCAGCAATTATACTACAGCAAATCCTACATATGGATAAAAGTACGAAATCTATGGCACCATACAGGAACATCTCATCAGCTCTTGAGAAAATGTTGGGGAGGTGTCAGGGAAGGATCTTTAGAGGGAGTCATGGCTATGCTGACACCTCAATGGAAGAAACTGAGTTCAACCAGTGAAGTTCTAGAGATAGTTGAGGAGGAAGGCTAACAGTATGGGCAGGAGCCATAAAATGTGCAGAAACCTGGAAGCAAGTATACATGTAGCAAATTCTGGGAACTGAAAGTGTCTCATCATGGCCGGAGAAGAGATCACAAGGCAGAGGCTAAAGAGATACAATACAAGGGGTTATCTCTGTCAAGTTAATAATTTTGAACTTTATCCTGAGAGCGTTGGGAAGCCATTGAATGCCTTTAAGCAAGAGAGAGACATGATGAAATTTGACTGTGATATAAAAAACATATTTGAAAGAGGAAGACTAGATTCTGGCAGACCGGAACACTCTTGTAGCAATTCAGGGGACAGAAGACAAGGGTGTTAGCTCAAAGTGGTGTAGGAAGAATCACCCTATGAGGAGGGAACAGAGCTATTGTTCACTCCCAGCCCAGAGATCCCCAACTCTGCATGAAGGCCTTTTGGACATGGATAAAACAAATTGCTAGTTGGTAATCTAATTTCAGGAGGGACAGATCCTGGGTGTATATTTCAGAGTGCTACAGTCTATCCAGAAACTGATACCCATGTGGCATTCTGGATCGAATGCCATATGTGTTGTAAAAGCAGGTGCTTTGGTAAGCTAGCAACAGATTTCAACCACAAAAATTCTTTTTTAATGAGAAATCTCTGCCACACCAGTAACTTATATGAAAACAAAGATTGGTGTGTATGTATCTGCATGTGAAATGAATATTCATGCCTATGAGTCACTTTAACATTTTCACAATCTGACCTTGAATGAAGAGGTCAGAGCACTACTCATTAAAAAAATGATAAGGCTTTCCATATGAGCTTACATGGTATTGCAAATTGGAATTTTTTCAGCACCTTTTGAGAACGATTCCTCAAATTAGGATAGTGTATGAGGTGTTAACAATGTCCGTGTGCTTTGAGTGAAATCAACACCTATAATATACAGTAACATTTTTAAAGCATTGCATATGTGTATGTTCATGTGTATGTGATGTATATGCATTAAATAATTATGTTGAAGATACATATGTATATTTGTAGGTGTGTGAATGTGGGGAATGAGCAAACTGAGCCACTCAAGAACAGAATCTGCTTTAATGAATTCCATATAAATTCAATGAGAAATTAAAGTAATTCTTTGCCAAAAGAGTGGCTGATATGCTAGGACAACTGCTTTCTTTTGCTACTACCAGAACAAATTAATGCTGCTGTAGGAAGAGACAAGGAGAAGTGGTTTGCAGTGATTCATACAATAAATAACCAATATATCTGTAGCTGTTGTCATTGAGCCAAAAATGCTTTAATTTAAATCCTATATACTAATTACTGAAATTGTCAGGCAATCATTAAGAGTAAGTATTTATAGAAATTCAAAAGAGAAATTTAGTGTTGCTATAGATTTCATATTTGTATTATTTATTTCACTTTATTTTTAAATGTTTTGAAGAGACCTTAATCTAGGGTTTGAAAAGACAGATCAGGATGATGACAAACAGGTGACCTTTCTGACGGGGTTGAGTGTAAATACTCATTATAATTGGACAGTAGAAATTTACTCTTTTGCATGTTATTTATCATGTTTTAATCTTTTAGGTACAAAATACTTATCATGTTAGTCCAAACTGCAAAAAAGCTGACAAGAACAAAAATTATGGTCTATTTACCCTGTGCCAGACATTGTCATGTTGTCCCATCAATCATCACAATGGCACTGTTAATTGGTTAAAATTCGCATCATTTTCAAAAGACTCATTGTAGACGTGTTTTCATCTAAGCCATTTTAGCCTTTTAGACTTTTTTTAGTCTAATCTTTAAGAGGTTACAACTACCTGAGTGGCTCTAGTCAGTAAGTGCTGGAGGTGGGATTCAAAAAGACATCTGTCCAATTAGATCTCACCCCTTGCTACTTACCTCCCAATTTCACTGGGTGGCCAAGGATGTCATTTTTCTAGGGTGAGATACAAATGTAAATAAATATCCAAATAAGCAGCATCTGGATTTTGTTTTTCAAACGTTACAGGATGTTTGAACTAGAGGGGAACTTGTAAATCTAGTCCAAAGGCCCTACTTTATAGAGGAAGCAAGTGAAACTCAACAGAGAAAAAGCGATTGACTCAATGTCATTCCTACTGTTCATAGTAAACTTGCAGGTAGAATTCTCATCTCTTGAGCCATGCTAGAAACCCAATCATGACATAAATCATGATTAATGAATAACTAATGGTCATGAGTTTAAAGGTGTATCTAAACCAAACATGTCCTGTTTTGTCATGTTTGAATTTTTAGTTTTACTTCTCAGCAAATTATGGTCTATAAAGATTTGAATGCTTTCCTTTTGAGTTTCTTTTGCTGGGTTTTTCATTAATTCTTTTTACTGTAGTATAAATGTCTAAAAGCAAAACAAAACAATAACAATTAAATTAAGGTGCAAAAATGTTAAATTTTATGTGCCTAGTTTAAAATGACCTTAGCCTAGCATGGTTTAATGCAGTGTTTGCCAGGACTTCCCTTCTTCTCTCACAGATCAATTAAATTTCTTTACTCCACATACCCTAGGATGTATCACTCTTTTCTATTTGTTGTCATTCTCTCAGCCATGCCTGAACTATTATGATCAGGTTTTGGTTATAAAGATACAACATTTTTATTTTATTTTATTTTACTTTATTTGATTTTATTTTGATTTTTGAGACAGAGTTTTGCTCTTGTTGCCCAAGCTGGAGTGCAATGACGCTATCTCGGCTCACTGCAACCTCTGCCTTCTGGGTTCAAACAATTCTCCTGCCTCAGCCTCCTGAGTAGCTGGGATTACAGGCACGTGCCACTATGCCCAGCTAATTTTTGTATTTTAGTAGAAACGGAGGTTCACCGTGTTGGCCAGGGTGGTCTCGAACTCCTGACCTCAGGTGATCCACCTGCCTCAGCCTCCCAAATTGCTGGGATTACAGGCATGAGCCACCGCACTCGGCCCAAAGATTCCACATTCTTTAGTCTGAGTTTCAGATACTGTTCATTCTGAGGTAGAACCTGCATTTTGTCAACTCAAAATATTCTTGACCTCTGTCCACAGAATTTCCATGAACTAATGGAATACATTAAATATACATGAAGCCTAAGTTCCCAACTCTTCCTGGTTTCCCAGAACCTTCTCAGTTTTACCATTGAAGGTCTGGGTCCAGGAAAAGCCCTCCATCTCAGTCAAGATGGGTTTGAAACAAGTGTTCAATTACATATGCCACATAATTACTAACTTGGTTTTACAAAGAACCCTACTGTTTAGACAAAGTAGAAATTATCAGCACAGTTTTGCAAAATTGTGTATATCCCAGTTCCATAATTAACTCTATAATATTAGGGACCACAGAGACTTTTGATGTTTCAGTTTAATTATCTGTTTAATATAAAAGCCACTTGGCAAAATAAGTGACCCCTATGTCACTAATTACTCACTTACTCAAACTCTAGTAAAGGCTTACTTCTAGGAGATATATGACACGCTTCAGGTAATTATTCTAAAGCCTGCTGCCCCTCGTATTGCACCCAGCTGTCTCTTTTTGCAGTCTCCATAATTCTTTCAAGTTCCAATGCCATAATCCTTACCTGCTGGTCCCCTGGGTATCAACATACATAGCATCCATGGGACCTCGCACAAAGGCCTTCCACTCCAAGCCGCAGCTTCTATCCTAAGAGGAAAGAAGCTGGGATACCGAAGTCTCCTGGCTCTGCCATTTACAAGCTGCATAGTTTGCATCTACTATGATTTCCTCTTTAGGGCTCTCTAATTTTATCTGTTGTTAGAAGGGAGATGGGGCAAAATTATCTTTCATAATGTTATAGGATTGTTCCTTCTCATATAACAAGCGTGTGAAAATTAGCAGAATGCTTACTAGATTATTCATTTGAAGCACTTGAAACAATTTCTGGAACGTAGTCTGGCATTAGGAGGTTAACTATTATAATTATCTGGGAAAACCCTAAGAAGAAATAGGTTTAGAATACTTAAGTGACGTATAAAGATAACTGTGAAATATGTACAGATTATTGTTAACTCTTTTAAAATGATTATTGTATAATATACTGTATTATACTCTGTTACTATATAATATACTGTATAACACCATATAGTATACTGTATACTCCAACACTATATATTATACTGTATAATACTGCATGTATATGCTGGTTACAATGAATGATTCAGAACCTAAGAGAGTCTTCAAATTCATTTGGAAATTTTTAAAATTATTATTACACTTTAAGTTTTGGGATACATGTGCAGAACATGCAGGTTTGTTACATAGGTATGCATGTGCCATGGTGGTTTGCTATACCCATCAACCCATCATCTACATTAGGTATTTCTCCTAATGCTATCCCTCCCCTAGACTCCAATCCCCAACCGGTCCCAGTGTGTGATGTTCCCCTCCCTGTGTCCATGTGTTCTCATTGTTCAACTCCCACTTATAAGTGAGAAGATGCTGTGTCTAGTTTTCTCTTCCTGTATTAGTTTGCTGAGAATGATGGTTTCCAGCTTCATCCATGTCCCTGCAAAGGACATGAACTCATCCTTTTGTATGGCTGCATAGTATTCAATGGTGTATATGTATCACATTTTCTTTATCCAGTCTATCATTGATGGGCATTTGGGTTGGTTCCAAGTCTTTGCTATTGTCAACAGTGCTGCAATAAACATATGTATGCAAGTGTCTTTAGCAGCATGATTTATAATCCTTTGGGTATATACCCAGTAATGGGATTGCTGGGTCAAATGATATTTTTGGTTCTAGATCCTTAAGGAATTGCCACACTGTCTCTCACAATGGTTGAACTAATTTACACTCCCACCAACAGTGTACAAGTGTTTCTATTTCTCCACATCCTCTCCAGCATCTGTTGTTTCCTGAATTTTTAATGATCACCATTCTAACTAGAGTGAGATGGTATCTCATTTTGGTTTTCATTTGCATTTCTCCAATGACCAGTGATAATAAACTTTTTTTCATGGGTTTATTGGCAGCATAAATGTCTTGTTTTGAGAAGTGTCTGTTCATATCTTTTGCCTACTTTTTGATGGAGTTGTTTGTTTTTCTTTTCTTGTAAATTTATTTAACTTCTTTGTAGATTCTGGATATTAGCCGTTTGTCAGATGGATAGATTGCAAAAATTTTCTTCCATTCCGTAGGCTGCCTGTTCACTCTGATGATAGTTTCTTTTGCTGTGCAGAAGCTCTTTAGTTTAATTTGATCCAATTTGTCAATTTTGGCTTTCATTGACATTGCTTTTGGTGTTTTAGTCATGAAGTCTTTGCCCATGCCTATGTCCTGCATGGTATTGCCTAGGTTTTCTTCTAGTGTTTTTACGGTTTTAGGTCTTACATTTAAGTCTTTAATCCATCTTGAGTTAATTTTTGTATAAGGTGTAAGGAAGTATTCCAGTTTCAGTTTTCTGCATATGGCTAGTCAGTTTTCCCAACACCATTTATTAAATAAGTAATCCTTTTCCCATTGCTTGATTTTGTCAGGCTTGTCAAAGATCAGATGGTTGTAGATGTGTGGTGTTATTTCTGAGGCCTCTGTTCTGTTCCATTGGCCTATATATCTGTTTTGGTACTAGTACCATGCTATTTTAGTTACTGTAGTCTTGTAGAATAGTTTGAAGTCAGGTTGTGTGATGCCTCCAGCTTTGTTCTTTTTGCTTAGGATTGTCTTGGCTATATGGGCTCTTTTTTTCGTTGTTGTTCCATATGAAGTTTCAATTAGTTCTTTCTAATTCTTTGAAGAAAGTCAGTGGTAGCTTGATGGGGGTAGCATTGAAGCTATAAATTACTTGGGGCAGTATGGTCTATTTTTTGTGTATTTATGAGAGTTCTGTAGATTATAACCTTGTGTAGATTTATTATTGTTTTGTCTGTTATGTGTATGGTTTATCATGAGGTAAATTGTGACATTCCATGAATTGGGCTAAAATTGGAGAGGTCATGGATGTTTGTCTGCTTTGTGTTGCTATCAAGAAATAGCTGAGGCTGGGTAATTTATAAAGAAAAGAGGTTTATTTGGCTTACAGTTCTGAAGGCTGTGTAGGTAGCATAATGCCAACATCCGCTAGGTATTTAGTGATGCCTCAGGAAGTTTTTAATCAGGCAGAAGGGAGCAAGAGATATGACAAGAGAGGGAGCAAGAAAGAGTAGGAGGAGCTAGGGTGTTTTTAACAATCAGATCTTGCATTAACTAATAGAGGGGAAAACTCAGTAAGCTACTCATGAGGGATTCATCCCCGTGACCCAAACACCTTCCACTAGGCCCCATCTCCAACATTGTGGGTCACATTTCAACATGAGATATGGAGGGGATAAATACCCAAACTATATTATCATGATTCTCCTTCTTATTCTTTTTTTTTTTTTTTTGAGGCGGAGTCTCGCTCTGTCGCCCAGGCTGGAGTGCAGTGGCCGAATCTCAGCTCACTGCAAACTCCGCCTCCCGGGTTCACACCATTCTCCTGCCTCAGCCTCCCGCGTAGCTGGGACTACAGGCGCCCGCCACCTCGTCCGGCTAGTTTTTTGTATTTTTTAGTAGAGACGGGGTTTCACTGTGTTAGCCAGGATGGTTTCGATCTCCTGACCTCGTGATCCGCCCGTCTCGGCCTCCCAAAGTGCTGGGATTACAGGCTTGAGCCACCGTGCCCGGCCGATTCTCCTTCTTATTCTTTTATTTTGGGTCAATTGCCATCAGTTGGCTGAACTTGATTCACAGATAATTGAATTAAGAGCAAATCAGCATAAAAGTGAGTTAAATGTCATGCATAAAACAGGTTAATTCATAACTAATGAAATAGTTAAATAAAAAGAAAAGTAAAATAATGAACTTAGGAATTACATAGATTATTTTGACGTAATGACTGGGATACTACTGGTATCAGAATGCTGGTTTTGTTAGGTGCAACGAGAAAATCACTTCAAAATTTTCATATGAAAGCCAGATGAAAATGAATGAATATAATAACATATACACAGAAATAATTAGCAAATATTGGATCCAATTTGAACTGTACTTTCCTTCTTGATTTCAAAATGTTTTCAATTAACTGATGAGCTCATACAATAAATCAACATAGATAGAAATATACAAGAGTACATCATACAAAAAATTTTTGTTCTAGAGAGAGTATAATCAGAGTTCTGCTCCACAGGAAACTTACCTCCCCCACTCACCCACACACTTCACCAAAGTCTGGTGTTTTTAATATTTTTTAAGTCTATATTTTAGCCAGAAGGATTTATATTAAGCATAACACATCAAATTGTAGAGAGATGAAGAATGAAGGTCATGACCTTTCTATTTTATCTTTCTATTACTCTCAGCCTAAAACTGGCTCCTGGGGTAATGCCTATTTCTGTAAGAAATTCTTTTCACTGATCTCTTCTTTGTGGCCCTTATAATAGTCTGTATTCAAGAGCATGTAAGCATCTAATGTACATGCACAGAAACTTCTTCAAGGGAGAGGAACCTGGCTCCCAAGGCCTGTAGGCTGCCTGCCACTTGACACCAGGAATTCCGAAGTGCTCGAACTCAGAAGAAATTATTCTCTTCTCCTGTATCCTGATTAAAAAAGGGCAATTCGCAACTTATTTTAAGAGGCTTTAGACTCTAGATGCTAGGCTGTTTCCCTTTTCTCTTTACAGGTGGTTTATAGAGTATGATTTTTTTACAGTTTTTATTGTGTTTTTTATGTATTTTAAATAAAACTGTTAAGTAAATAGAATCTGATGCTGGCAGTAAATTAAACATGTTAATTATTTGATATGCCTCTTTAATAAGCATGTATGTATTTATGTATTTATTTATTCTTTTTGCAAGGCTCACTTTAGTTTTCTTCTTCTTCTTTCCCCCCACCTTTGAAATGTCTGTGTAGCTCAGCCCAGTCACTACTCATTAAAAACTCTGCCAATGTCTATATAATCTTTAAGGTCAAAATAATCTTTAAGGTTTAATGTTTATGTTTAAAATCGCTTGGCACAAATCCTCCTAATTCTTCTTGAATATCATATTACAATTATGCATATGTAAACTGCAGCAATTGCACAGGTGTGTTATGTGATAAATGAACTATGTTAGCTTGACTTTCATAATTACATTTTCACCTCATTTTGTCTTCTGCCATCTCTCTTGTGAGCCTTTGATTTCTCTGTTGAATAGTATAAAATCTTCTGTGATTTGAAATTATTTCATTTGACGTTAGAGGAGGTTTTCAATCTCTCTCAGGTGCAGTTTTATGAGCAAGTCAAATGTTTGCTCTCTGTTCTGTAACTACAACCTGTGAAACATTTGTACTAGATTTAGCATCGTAATAAATCACTAAATTAACCTATTTCATGAATATAAAATGAAATAATTTAGTGAAAAAGAAATTGCTTAATAAGGTTTATTAAGTATTATCTCACAATCCAAAGCATATTATCTGAGTTTAGATAATTTATAAAGAAATTAAGATGTAACTAACAAGATGGTTATGCAATTTGTCCAATATTTTCGATAGAACATGACCATCACCTTATTTCACATTAACTCATTTGATTTTCATGGCTTTTTAAAATAGGAATGGCTGATATTTTTGTCTTCATTTTGCCAATAGGGACTCTGAGTCACAGAGGTTATGTCATTTGCCTGAGGTTTCTGCAGCTAGAAAGCACAATAACTCAGAAAAGAAGATATTCAATCACAGCTAAGCATCCACTTCTGTAAAACCTAATAAAAAAGGGTGCTCTGAATAAACTATGTGCTTATTTTTTTTTTTTTTCAGTCCCATCTGGATTTAAACCTCTGTAGTGATTGCAGACCCCTTTTTTTGCACTGTTTGACAGATGGGCATAGGGAAACGTTAAGTTTCAAAGAACATTCGTTCGGAATGTCTTTTATGCATTTCCCTAGAAAGAGGCTTCCACCATGGTTTGTATAGTTTATATTTTCTTCTCTCTACTGTCTTTCCTCCCTTCTCTCCCTCATTTATTCACTATTTACAAAATCTTATTAGGTTACTATTTACAAAATCTTATTAGGCAGCCAATTTATTTGAAGTATGAACCTAGGAGTTAGGAATGCCAAGTTGAACAAAAAGATTTTTTTTTTTTTTTTTCCGAGATGGAGCCTCACCCTGCCACCCAGGCTGGAGTGCAGTGATGCGATCTTGGCTCACTGCAACCTTCGCCTCCTGGGTTCAAGTGATTCTTCTACCTCAGCCTCCCCAGTAACTGTGATTACAGGCGCCTGCCACCACACCAGGCTAATTTTTGTATTTTTAGTAGAGATGGGGTTTCATCATGTTGGCCAGGCTGATCTCAAACTCCTGACCTCGTGATCCACCCTTCTCGGCCTTCCAAAGTGCTGGGATTACAGATATGAGCCACCGTGCCTGGCCTCAAAAAAAAAAACTTGATATTAAGGAACATACATTTTAATTGAAAAGAAAAATAATTAAATTAACTCCTACAATAGAGTGTGCAAAGAAAACAGAAGTTGGAGGTTGGGTAGGTAGAGAAGGGTGATCTAAATCAAATGGGTGTGTAAGTGTGGATATTGTGGGCATCTCCTATTTTATGTTTTTCTTAGATGAATATATTTAAAATGAATTACATCTATGGGCAGCACATCTCATTGTACTTTATAGATTTTAATTCACAGTAATGGCACATATCTGGGTAAAGACCAAATTTAGATTAAGTGAAAAACCTCTACCCCATGCTTTTTTTTCCATTTAAATTAAGGTTAAAAACTAGATTTTTTTTTTTCTTCTTGCCACTAGTATGACGTCAGAAAGCTATTCTCATAAGACTCACATTCATATTAACCTTAAAGATTTTGTGCCCTTGAAGAATTACAGGCTATATTATTTACCAGGAAACACTCCAAACCAATTTCCATCTTGACAGTGATGATGCTACCTATTGTATCCAGAAAATGTGATATATAACAGCTCCAAGTAGTTACTTTATGGGCTGCCTTTATACAATAATTCTGAAGGGAAAGCTTTGAAGTAACATGCGACAAGAACAAGCATGGATTGGAAATGAAATATAGACCCTCAATTAAGAGAAATCTGCTGTATATTGTGGCCAGTAACTCTTCTGATATGTTTGCCTGGTATCTTATGCACAATAATACACTGGGGTTGGTGGATTCGAGGTTAAAGTTTATGTTTACTATCTAAAGGCATATGTCAGACTATTAATGAAACTGTTATTTTATTGCATAATTTTCAACACAAAAATTACTGTAAACTTTATGTGAAATCTTTATAAATGTAACAACAATGAAATAAAACCTTCATAAGTATTGAGGTCAAAACAGATACACTTCATTGTTTTGTTTTCAATAGTATCTCCTGTAAAATAATTGATAAAAATTGGATTTCTCCCAGTATACAGCTGAGAAAATAAAAATATACTAATACAATGTTCATTTTCTATTTTATTCATTTATTTATTTTTATCCCAAATGAAATTTTATGAATGACAGGTATCAAAATTAATATTAAGTGATGTCCCTGACTGCAAATTTTGCTTTCTGATCACTTAAATTCAAAGGAGAAAATGTACATGGAATATATGTTAAATATTGATTTTTAAGCATTATGTTAATACTAATCTCTAATCTGATGTCGATCAGTAGGAGCTCCACATGCAGTGTGGCTTTCATATTTCTATGAACGAACCACATTTAATTTAAGGAAACAAGGAAAACTTAAAGTAGTTCAGCATTTCTCTTTTCCTTGAGACAAGAACAAATAATGCAAGTAAATTTAGCCACAGTTTTAATCAGATTTAGTCTAGAGACAGAGGACTTTCCCCTGAATGTAATTTAGAAGGATACTTGATTTGAAATATAGGCTGAAAATATTAGATACTATTTTAAGTACTTTTTATTAGCTGTAAGCATTTTATATACATCTATGAATAAAGAAATCAAGTCATACAGGCAATTAAAAGCTTCTCTAGATTTATACCTCTAGTGGGTAACAAAGAAAAAATGTAAGCCCTATACTTGAGTTTCTAAGGTGAGTGATCTTTCTAGTCTTTTACACTTCCTTTCACCTCTGGTCTATTACTGACCTGGTCAGAAAACACTACTTCATGCAAAATGTTGGCATCAATATAGACATCCCATATTGCCTTGTGTATATAGAACAAATTATCCATGGGCCATCATTTGCACTAATAAGGTCAGTGAAAACAATGCCTTTTGAAAATTGAGCCAGTTTTATACCACATACCAATCTTATGGCAAGTCTGAAGAAATTGTTTTTAAATTTATTTTACATTCTTATTCAAAAGCGTTTTCAAATCAAACATCCTTCAGACGTCCTTTAACTATTTTGCTGGGGCTTAGGAAAAATGCAGAGCAATACACTTTCAGGTGTACACTGTACAGTATAATTTGCATACAAATGCATTTTTACTGAAAAAGATCAGGCCAGAGTTTTAAATATGTTTCTACATTGAACTTTTAGGTATCTTGTAAAGTTAAATATAATATAAAATTTGAAATTCTCTCTAGTTCTGCCTACTCCATATGAAATAAGTTTGTGTTTTGCAGGGTGTGGAGACTAGTTTCATTGAAGCTGCTGCAGAAATAGTCACAGACATTAAACAACATTAACGAATCAGATCATTTAATATCTTTTTGTGCTTATGCTTAATGAAGGACTTTCATATCAAATATTAATTTCTAATGGATATTTATAGTTGGAAGTCTTGACGGAATAAAGGGATTGGGAGACATTTCCCCAATGTCACAGAAAACATTCGTTATAAAACCTAAGTCCAGTTACAGAATTTAACATGTCAGTGTAGCTTACTATATCAATGCTTAAAAATGATGTAAAAGGTAAGCAGATAATAATATTATCCAGGCACCCAATAAGACAAAATGCATATAGAGCACTCTCTAAAGTATCAGAGAAGCCAGACAACCAAAGGGAAATACAAGAGCTAAAGATGGCTTATTCAGATAAGATTATTTCAGGGTCAAGGAAGCTGGTAAGGTATGAAAAGATAATTGAAAAAGATTTCTGTTAATTCACATTTTTAAAAATAATGACAACAAAAATTGTGTATGTTGTTTCTTGATTAGCATGTGTTTAAGTAAATAGGCTAACTGCAGATTTAAAAGATAAAAATAGATTAGATATCAATTATAAAGGACTCGGGGAAGTGGTATTTGGGGAAGACATGTTGAAAATTCATTGCATATTTATATATAACACCTAAAATTCATTCATTCGGAAAATCTTTCTCAAGGATGTGTTATATGGCAGGCACTGCTCTAGGCACCAGGGATACAATAGTGTGGAAACACAGCCATAGGTTCTACCCTCAGAATTTCTATGATGACTGACCTCCTAGAACATTTAAAGGATTTGCAGAAATAATTATGTGGAATCAAGTGTCTTTACATGATAAATTGATAAGGGATCAAGTGACGAAAATTTTAACTATAAAAAAGGAAAATGATCATTGTGGTATAAAATTGATGACATTTATTTGTGACCCCATAAAATAATTATTACCTGATTTTTGATTTAGCACTACTGTGGACCAAATATTTATAACATCTAGGAGTATTGTTTTGTAGAAAAAGTGTGTAAATATATAACTTAATTACTACATAATGAGGAAATTCCTATGGGCAAAAAGTTACCAGGATTATGTATTCTGATACATGAGTACAGGAATCTGCCTGCTTGGGCCATCTGCCTACACCATGTGGTCCACAGTACTGCCTTTAAAGAGCTATATGTGTAGGGGACATAAGACAATATCTGAAGTCTGCACAAAGCCAGAACCTCTGAAATGAGACACATGGAATAAAACAGGGATCTAGATAAATAGCCCTACCTCACAGAAGGAATTTTTTAAAAAACTATTAGTAATATCAATAACATTTTTTTGAAAAAAAAAATGCATCTACAGTCAATTGCTGTGGACATTGATTTCGGGTGAATGGGAAGAGCTCCCCTGAGAATTCAGCACATGATTGGTCCTCATGTGGGTTTGAGGTTAATATTCATATTCTCTGTATGGCTTGAATAATATCAAGTCAATCTTTAAGAGGTTGAACGTGTTGGGAGTGCTTCTGAGAAAATCTTAGGCAAATTATCCTCTTGAAGAAAATATCTCAAATAAGTACCAAAAATATAAACAAGAAGACAGGCCAACATGAGTAACAATACTTCAAAATTAGTTTGGAATAATTGGATAGATATTATAAAGTATATCTAGTTAGTATATTTAAAGAAATAAAAGAGGACAAAGTGAAGTTATGCCTGAACATAACAAATTTGTTATGCCTGAACGTAACAAATATTAAGGCAGACAAAAAGAGAACTGTGTAGAAATTTTTTTTTCTGAAAATGAAAAATACAATAATTGAAGTTAGAAACTCGATGAATTAACTGAATAATTGAGATAATTCACACTTGAATGAATAATAGTAAACTGAGAGACAGAACTAAATAATTAACAAAGATTGTATCACAAAGAAAAACAGATGCAAAATAATAAAGGGAAATTAAGAATTGGGGAAATTAGAATGAACAGGTCAAGCATTAATCTACTAAAACCTCCTGAAAACCATGAGAGGAAGGGATTATTGAAATGAAGTACTCGGCAATACGTGAACGAATAACAGAATTTTCAAGAACTGAAGAACATATGATTGTTCTCCAAAGCTCAACATATTCCAAAACAAAGTAAATTACTAGAAATTTATACTCAGAAAGGAATAGAATATACTTTCATGGTGTGACAAAAAATAACTTGAATCATATGCTTAGAAACATTTTTTAAAATGAGTGAAATAAAGTGATAAAGCATGTGTGTGTGTGTGTGTGTGTGTGTGTGTGTTTTGTCTCATAGAAGTTGAGAGAGTTTATAATCAATAGATCCTTGCTAAAGGGTCTTCCAAGAACTTCAGGAAGAGAAAAAAATTTCCCCAGAAGGACAGTGTGAGATTTTTTTAAAAAGGAACATATAAATCTACACAAACATTGACTTTATGAAACAATAACATCATGACCCAATGTTAAAACAAAATAGGATGAAAGTAAAACACTGGAAAAAGTATAATTTGGGATATGACACAAAAAAGCCATTTGTTTTTCAATGGTGTAGTAAAGACATCGTAAAGTCTGTTCAATTATGTGCTGTACTAAATTTCAAGTATGGCCATGAATGTATTAGAAAGAGTGTTTATTTAAGGTTAGCAGAGGAGGAACAATTAAACGGGGAAAAAATCAACAAAAGGGGAATATATACAAGTATGCCATTGATTTACTAAATGCAAATGGGTTATACCCCTCCCTTAAAAACAAATATGTTCAGAATCTATTTATAAAACTCTAGTCTCAATCTATTTACAAAAGACACAGATGAAACATAAATAGTAGAAGTTTTGAAAGCATAAGAAAAAAATAACATTAGACAAAAACCAAACAATTAAAACTGTGACTACTAAATTAATATAAACATGTACATTAAGTAAAAAACATTTTTGAAAATATGGATACAAACTTCAACTCAACAGAGAGACATACACATTGCAGATTCCTTGCCCTTAATGTGTAGAGGGGTGTGTGTGTGTGTGTGTGTGTGTGTGTGTGTGTGTGTATCACTTGACAGAACTTCAAGGAAAACTTAGAGAAAGATTGTAATACACCTCTCCCATTAGTTGATATTTTAAGAAAGTGGATTGGGAGGCTGAGGCAGGAGGATCACGAGGTCAGGAGATCGAGACCATCCTGGCTAACGTGGTGAAACCCCGTCTCTACTAAAAAAATACAAAAAACTAGCTGGGCGAGGTGGCAGGCACCTGTAGTCCCAGCTACTCAGGAGGCTGAGGCAGGAGAATGGCGTAAACCCGGGAGGCGGAGCTTGCAGTAAGCTGAGATGCAGCCACTGCACTCCAGCCTGGGTGACAGAGCGAGATTCCGTCTCAAAAAAAAAAAAAAAAAAAAAAAAAAAAAAAAGAAAGAAAGAAAGAAAGAAAGTGGAAATAGGAAGGGTATTAAAATTTTTGTACACATTATTAGCAAGTTTGGTATGATGTATATTTAGAGAATCCTTCACACAAGAACTGGAAAACACAGCTTATTTTTTCCAAGCACACTTGGAACATTCTAAAAATTAAATACTAGGCAATAAAGAATCAAATAATTGGAATAATATAAAACAATCTTTAATCACAGTGTCTTAAAGTTGGAAATGAATATGATGAAATAATTATAAAATCTCTATGCTTGGAAATTTAAAAAGACATTTCCAAATAACTTATTTGTCAAAGAATAATTTGTAATATAAATATATATTAATAAGATTATACATGAATACATAAATAATAATTAAAATAAAATACTAAAAATTATAGTATGTCTTTAAAGGGGCAGAGGAAAACTTGTAGCTTTGTTTGTAATGGAAAAAGAAGCTAAAAATTATAAGCTAAATGTTTATTCAAAGAAGTTGGAGAAAGAAAAAGAATAAATACTAATGAAGTAAAGAGTAATGAAAAATTAGATAATTTAATGAAATAGAATAAATAATACAGAAGATTAATAAAGGTACATCATAGTTCTTAGGGAAGATGAACCTTGGCTGCTTTGGCAAGATTGATCAAGTAACATCTGGAAACTTTTTAGATAATATAAAGGATAAAAACAGGTATATAATTACAAATGTTGCAGAAATCTAGAAAGATAATTAAACAATGTAAGAATAAATTCATGTCAACAAATATGAAAGCTAGTTAAGTACATTTCTAGAAAAGTACACATTGATAAAATGGAATCAAGAATAATACAAAAATGGTATAATTCTATAATTGTTTAAAAAAAAATGGATCATTGGTTAAGAATTTTCCCAGAGAGTACAAGTGTAGGAGATTGGTCAGGGTGGTGGGAAAAACTATAGAGAAAAGATGCAAACCTTCTGAAAGTTCAGAAGGTTCTGCAGAGCCCCCAGTGGAGAAGAGCTGAAGATAGCTGTTCTATAACCCTGAGGCAGAAGGCAAGGAGTAGGTGCAAGGGAGTGTAGGGGAATTTATCTTAACAGGTTTCTTTTCATTACTTATCTTGACCAGGAACTGACCTTTGATCGTCCAGGAGACACTCCCTGAAAGAGTAACAATAAATGTTAATTACCTACAGGTTGTGTTTGCTCCAGGTTTTTGGCATTGTGCGTGCACTGAATGAAAGAAAGCAGCTCCAGCTTCTTGGGGCTGCTATCCGGCCACTAGAGCCAGGCAGTCACCTAGCTGCTCTTACACTGCATACCTGTGTCTGAGTACTCATTTCATCTGTCGGCCACAGTCTGCGGGACATATCTGGCATAAAGAGGCATGGTCAGTTTTATAGAAGTTGACTAAAAGTTCAAAGAAGAGTTAATTTGATAGTACACAAAAACCTTATAGAAAACAGGAGAAAGGAAATACTTCACCACTCACTTAATATAGCTCTTTTAATCTTCATTCTAAACCAGACAAGGACACCAAGAGAAAGAAAACAAATAGGTCAATTTCACTCATATGAGTAGATGCCAAACTTTTTGAGAAAAAAAAAAAAAAAAAACTGAATAATATTTTAAAATTATAATACCATGATGTACAAATGTACAAATAATGTGATGTTGCTTCCACATTAGAAAATCCACTATGTCAATCACAAAACAATGGGATTTAAGGAGAAAACCATTCAAATATCTTAATAGATACAAGAGGAAAATCATAATAAAACTGCTCAAAATCAGGAGTAGAGGGAACCTTTCATAATCAGATGAAGTTTATCTAGACTGACCTACAGCAAATTTCATATATCAGTGAATTATTAGAACCATACTATTTAAAATCAGAAACAAGACTTAAATGTACATTGTCAATATTTCAGCTAAATATTATTCTAGACTTTCCTAACCATGTAGCTAGGAAATAAAAATAAATAAAAGGGATAAGGATTTAAAAAGAAGAAACAAAACTGTTATTGGCAGTTGATATGATAGCCTAGAACAAGGATCAGCAAACAATGGCCCACGGGCAAAAGCTAGGTCACCACCTGTTTCTGTAAATGAAGTTTTATTGGAACACAGCCATGCCATGCTTATTCATTTGCATATTGTCTATGGTTGCTTTCATGCTACAATGGCACAGTTGAATAATAGCTACAGAGACCATATGGCCCCCAAAGTCTAAAATGTTTACTATCTGGCCAACCTCAGGTCTAGAATTTAAAATTATTAGAATTAATAAAACAATTTACCAAATTGTCAAATATGTCAATAAAATTAATTGCATTTCTTAAATATGTAATAAGCACTTAAGACATATTGATATACACATATGCATGCACAGTCACAAAGTATTTTAGGAATAGTAGTAAAACTAACAGAATTACAGAAATTATATTTTTAAGAAAAAAATTAAAATTAAAGAATTTGAAGAAAACTGAAATAGATGGAGTGATATAAAGACATCATACTCATGGGCAGGAAGACCAAACACAGGAAAGACTCAAGTCTCTAATATCCTCAAATTCAATTTAATTCCTATTAACTGTAACAGAGTTTCTCATGAAACTTAAAAATGTCTTTTTAAAATCTAAATAAAAAAGGAAAGTATTAAGAATATTTAACATAATCCTAAAGAAAATTTTGGCAGATATTCTTCTATCAGATGACAGGTTACAAAATAATATTTAAATCCAAATACTTTTGAGGTAGGAAAATCATGAATAGAAAAGATAAGGAAACACAAGACAGATGCAGATAAATATGAAAGCTTGATCTATAATGAATGCATGAATGAAAGCTTGATCTATAATGAATGCTGTATTAGAGCCTCCTGAGAAAAAGATATATTATTTAGGAAATAGCACAAGAAAATTGTTTATCCATAAATATACACAAACAATTTTACATAGATTAAAAAGTTAATTGTGCAAATAATTATTTAAAAATTTTAAGTAGAAAATATTGGTCACATTTTATAAAGTCGGAGTAGGAGCTTCTTTCTCTGGAAAATGTAAAATGCACAAAATGTAAATGAAAAGTTGACATATTTGACACCACTAAAATTAAGAAGAGTTGTTCAACAATCAGTGTATATCATAAAAACAACGAAAGCCAAATCATGTCCATACAAATTTCCCGTGTAGTTAGCCAACAATGTGTTAGTATCTAGAATATGTAATTCCAAAATAATAAAAATATAAAAACATATTAATGGAAAAATAACCACAGCAAACAAAACAAAAATGGAAAATGAACTTGTGAAAAATATGCTGAACTCATTTGTTTTCATTTAAATGCAAAAACAAACTACAATGTGGGCAACTTTATACCCACTAATTAGACTGGCAAAAGTTTAAAAAATTGAAAATAGCTCAGCAGTTTTTATTTCTTGTTGAGAATATGAACTTGTACAACTACTGCAATTCGGTAGTTTCATTCCTAGATATACACCCCAGTAGATCTCCCAAGTACACCCAGGGAACATCCACAAGAATGTTTAAAGCAGCAGTGTGAGTAGCAACAAATTCCTGGAGACGAGAAAACTGAAGGAAGCATCCCTCACAATGAATCTCCAAAGCAAACTGCTGAGTGAACAAAACATGATGCACAGAAGTACCTACCATGTGATTCTGTAAATAAACTATCCCAAAAGATGCAAGGCAAGACCTAGTCATGTTTAGGAATACATATGTATGTGGTAAAACCATGAAGAATATCAGAGGCAAGGTCAATCTGAAATGTTGTTCCATGTGTACTTCCTGCACAGAAGAGGAAAATCGTGTTAATAACGTTCTCTTCATTCCCAGAAGTCACTAAAAACTGCTAACTTTGTCATTTTAATTTGTGCATATAGGTTAACTATACTCTTTGGCATGAATGATATATTTTTATGACAAATACCTAGAGAATATTTTAGAATAAACTAGAAAAATGGTAAATAAAGATCATGCTCCTACAAAGAATTCAGATTAAAGGTTTGATACCCAAATAAAGTTTCATCTCAAATAAAACTTCTCTACAAAACAATGATTCATTTACAACCTACCAATACAGCTTAAGACCATCACTTCTCACCTCCATGGCCAGGCACAGACACATATATGTGGTCACTAACAATTTTTG
This sequence comes from Piliocolobus tephrosceles, assembly GCF_002776525.5. Taxonomy (NCBI): domain Eukaryota; kingdom Metazoa; phylum Chordata; class Mammalia; order Primates; family Cercopithecidae; genus Piliocolobus; species Piliocolobus tephrosceles. The sequence goes on along the minus strand of NC_045438.1, from coordinate 80,754,928 downwards.
ATAGCTGAGGGCTTTGATGTGGCATTCAACTTCTAGATTTTACATAGTGTAGGGTAAAAAAGAAGAAAAACAAATACCACCACATATCATTTGTAATTCTTTGTTTCTTAGAGTCACATTGGAAAATGTGCTGTATCCATTAACCTTTTTGCAAAGAGCAGGAGGAAAGCTAGTTAACATTTGACAGCTTCGCAGAGTCTATTGACTTCTAATGAAAAATACACTGCTACCTCTATTTTCTGCATGCTTGTCAGTTGCAGAGCATTTGTTACAAGAAGAGCCATTACCATTACTGTGTTTTACTTCTGCAATCCCCCATATTCTGCCCATAAATATAAATTGAGGGTGATCTTAACTTATTATCATATGAATTTTAATTTTCTCATTCAGTAATCCCATATTGACCATTTGCTTGTTAATTGTTTATTCTGTACATAATAAATGAATCTTACAGTTCTTGTAAATAGTACTTGATGGTGACTCTCTAGGATAGCTCAGAGTTAACTATCCTGCCTTTAAACACTATGTAAGAAAAGGCTGATAGAAACAACAGTCTTCTCTGGCCTTGTATCCAGCATGTTGTCATAATCACAGAATGATTAAAAATGATGATGGTATTATAAAATATTTGTGCAAGGCGAAACAAAGATGCAGGTGCAGTCATAATGACATGGTAGTAGAGTCCCAGAAAGAAAAAGGTGAGAAGTTTCCAGTCTAAAATATAATCAATCAATAAGTGGATGACTTCCCTGGCATATAATTGATAGCCTGGGATTTCAATCAGTAATTCGCTATTACATAAGCCTTTTATTTCTATGAGGTAATTCAAAACTCCCCAGAGTTGATGGTCAATCCTTACAAATGCAGGCAATAGAACATATACACTTTTCCATCTTTTAAAGCTGTCTGTACCCATATCATACATAATGTTTAATTTTGGAACTGATGCAATTATTAGTTAAGATGACTCTAACTTCAGGTAACAGCCTTTGTTAGCTGTGCTAATTTATAGACACGCACACACACGCACACACACACACCACAGTAATAGGTTCTGAAATCAGTTCCCAAGACTAGCTAAATCTGTAACTGAATACTCTCAGTGAAGACCCAGATTTATCTCTGTCTCTTCAGTCTGCCATCCTTAGCCTCTTGACATTTGTTCTCATCCTGTTACCTCCTCGTCCTGAGGAACCTACATTCCATGTGGCCTCAGACAACAATTTCTAAACAATTGCAAATCAAGTGGTGAATTCATTCTTTCTGCGTCTTTCTTAGAACAACAACAACAAAAAAAAAACACACACACACACAAATAAATCTACTTCCTAAAAATGATTCTCTCATCCACCCGCCCGCAGAATCTTGTATCTCATTAGTTAAAATTGTGTCACACCGATTCCTACATCAATCACCAGCAAGATGAATGGATTGACTTACACTAAATATGATTTACTTCCCATCTTGCTATCAGCTGGGCAGGTATGCAATCTTTACTGAAAGGCAGGATGATTTGATATAGTAACAAACTCAGCATCTTGTGGGCAGACAGCTAATAGGCAAACAAGCATGCCACAAAAATGGAAAAGCCTACCAGAACTTTCTATGCAGTGCCTTTGCCCTAAATCTCAGGCCCAAATAATCTCTGTTCATTTGACTCTTATATCTATCTTTTTCTTAACAATGCACAGGAGAAGTCATTATAATATTTTGGTGCTCTATTTTGAAGTCTCTTAATAATTCAGTAAAATAACTTTTTTCTTCTAGTATCTCCTATTTCTATTTAAGCAGTAGAATATTTTATATTATAGATTATTTGTAAAATATCAAAACAAAAGGAAGAAGCCAATTCTTAGACATTTTATAATATATCTCAAGGAAGATATTTAGACTTCTGAATGAAGGGAGAACATAAGGCAGAGGAAACAACCATACTTTAAAAAATATTCACCTTTTAGTGCAAGAGGGATCCAACAGGAAATCTAGGGAAAAAGACAGAATAGAAATTTGACTTTTATCTATTCATTCTTCTTACCTCATGTTTTTAAGTGGAAATATATACTATAATGTTACAGTGGGAGTAAAAGGTAGAGAAAATTTATGATAAAGACCTTTCTAAGTTTTTAGAAATAGATTTTCTGTGTTTGCATGTCATTTTTTAGGAACCTGTTAAGTCTCTAAGTGACTCAAATATATGTGTGTGTGTGTGTGTGTGTGTGTGTGTGTAGAGAGAGAGAGAAAAATGGGGAAATACAGAGAAAGCAAACTTAAAAATTGGGAGGTATCTGGTGCATGTTGGGAACAGGACTAGAATTTTTACCCTCTTTCTGGCAATGACAGACTTGAAAAATACACATGATAACTACCATGTTTGAGATGGAGAAACTGTTAAATTATGTGGGTTGCCCTCTTGCTGACAGGGGGCGGGTGTAACAGAATTGAGGATAAAATGTCTCTCTAACCACACAGTCTGTACCAGACATAGGACACAGGGTTCCTAGCCATTTGCCTTAACCTGCGGCACGACTAAAACACTCAGGGGAAAATGAGATGAAACAAGTAAAAATACCTAGAAATAGTATATTTAGGGTCTACAAAAATTGGTTAAGTCTATGCATTAAGTAATGAAAATAATGATGAGGTGAAAAATGTTAAAGTGTTCTTTCAAAGTGGCCTTTATGTAGAGCATGTGGAATCACATTTCTCTTCTCCCTAATTGCTGGAAACAAATAGTGTGAAAGCCATAGGCAAGTATATATCTTTAGTACCAAAGTGAGATGTAGACATTTTCTGCTTTATGGAATACATTCCTTTTTATGTGTCTACAGTTATAAAATGTACACTTTTTAAATAGAACACATGCTTTTTGACCCCTATTTCAAATAAGAAAATTGAAAATCATGGGAAGGTCTACACTGCAACAAGATAGACTGTTGAGACTGGAGTGATGGGGAGAGTTGTCAGGGGAGGGAAGCAGTGGTGATGATGATGGAAAAACAGTTTGCAGGGCAGCTGCATCAGGCACTATTCCCACATGTTTCACACCGTATGTAGCTCAGTGTCTGAGTGCAGGGCTGTGCACCACACCACACAGTGGGAAGTATGAAACTGAATACCAATGAAAAGGAATTTTTTCGCAGTGTTTCACAATTGCCAAAACACCTATACAACAAAATGCTTCCTGTTCAAAAGATGATATCTGCCTGTGCTCATAGTTCTCAGGTTCACAAGGTTTGCCAGTCCAAGGGATATTCCTGTAAAAAAAAAAAAAAAAAGTGTGCATGATGTAAATATTAAAAACAATTTAGAATATTATAATATCGATTACTGAAGGGAAAAACAAATGCACAAATTAGGATTCATTCATTGTATGACACAATTTTGTTTTCTTCATTTCCGATTTTACTAGACATGGAAAAATGTCATGACATAAAACTGATTTTTGAAGCTGTTAAATTCATGCAAAACAAATTTCGATGTGTAGAATTTTAGTCAGGGCTACAAATAAACATTACCTGGAAAAAAAAAAAAACACATATTTTTAACAAGAACATGTTAAATAAAAGCACTAGGCTCTTGGTCATTAAAAGTTTTCCTTCATAAGTTTTAAGTTCTAATAAACCAATGCAGAAAATCAAGATCATTTTTATGGCCCATTATTGAACTGGCCAAATTAAAAACTTCCTTACCAGTTAACTTGCTGCCTCCATGAAACAGATGAAGGCATGTCCTCTATGTCCAAGGAGAACACATCATTAGGAGTGCAGCTGTTGTATTTTATTTTCTTTGTGGTTCTTCACTTCAAGGTTATCATATGTAGAGGAAGTATTAAAGGAAGAACAGAGTTAGAAGAATTCTTTCTGGGTTTCATTGTCCTTTATCTGAAATATCTATCATTACATTACCTCAGCTAGAAAGTGTCAGAACCAATTCCTGTGAGACAATTTCTCTGTACCATTTCCATGGCCTTGAGCACTTTAACCTTGATTTTGTAGATTTGTGTGCATATCACTTCTAGAATGTACATTTCACTGGAGGGCAGGGTCCTTATGTGTTTGATTCATTCTAGAAATATTTATTGAACATGTGACAGATGTCATAGAAACGTAAAGATGGATAAGACAAACTATTGGTAGCTGAGGAAAGAGATAAGAAAGCCAATAATTATAACACCAGGAGAGAAATAGACAAGAGTAGTATTTCAAAAACATAAATTCAGTCATAGCAGAAATCAGATAGGCTAATGCAGAACAGATAGTTGCAACTGTGCTTAAGGGTTAGAGAAGCTGTCACAGAGGCAGTTGCATTTAGCGTGAGTCTTAGAGATAAGCATCCATGGAGAAAAAGCTTTTTTGAAATAAACAGCATTGGTGAAGGTGCTGCATCAAGAAAACCATGGCATGCCTGAAGAACTTGTAGAAATTCACTACACCCATAATGTAGGATGTGCAATGTTAGAAAGTTTACACTTTATCCCAAACTTATTGAAAAATGTTTGTCTGTGAAAAAAAATCAAATTTCCTTGGTAAAAGGACCAATCCTGTGGTCAGTCCTGTAGCAACTATGAGATATGTGAGGTCAATCAGATTGAATTAGGGCACATCTGTAGGCAAGTAACAAAAAACCTCAGCTCATTTATAGCCTAAATATGACTAACTGACTCATATCTCATTTCAAGGTGAAATCCCTGTATGTGTACTGTCAGAGCTTAGACTCCATTTCTCTGTGAATCCTTCCTCTGACCTCCTTCATGAGTTGATTTTCCTTGGGCTATCTCCCCTTGTGGTACAAAATGACTGCCACCAATAACTGGGATTACATTTTTGCTCTTTCACATTTGAAGAGGAGTATTTTTCCCCACCACGATTAAACAATACATCTAAGTTTTATTAGCCCAACTTGAACACTGCAGCATGAGGAATGAGATTATATACATTAGTTTATGCCTATCAGAGCCGATATATAGAGGTGGGAATCACATTGATCTGAAGTGTTGGGGAGAGAGACACAATGGTGGAAACTCGGTTTCCAAAAGGAAATTATGAATCTTGTTAAAAAGAAGAGACAGGGGTGGAAAGTGAACTGGAAGTAAGAATGGCTGCTGGAAGGAAACCAGCAAATGTACGTGAAAGAATATACTCTTTTCATGGTCCAGGCCAGAAATGACAAGAATTTATATATTGGAAATGGAAATAGAGAGTAGTGGATGGTTTTGAGAAAGTGTCAATGGATTGAATCTGATAGATGTCAAAAAGGGAAAAATGAAGAATGACTCCAAGTTTTGTGGTTTGGGTAAATGGAAACATGATAGTGGTAACCAAAATAGAGAAAATAGATGGAGGATGAAATCTCATAAAAGGAGAAAAGGGTAATATTATGAGTTATTTGGAATATATTGAATTTAATGTGCTTGTTTGAGAACAAATTGGCATGCTTAATAAGTAATTAAACAGATGGATATGGATTTCCACATACAGATCTTGACTGAAGACAAAGAAATGGGTAAAGGCAGAGATTAATGGTAATTTAAACAAAGAGAGTAAGTGAGAAGAATAGGGATAGATTTGATGAGTGAAGTAGAAAAGAGGCAAATACAGAACCCTGATAATGATAAAATTAAGAGAATGATTGAATAAGACTAAAAGAGCAATGTAGAGTAAGAAGGAAATATATTTAAAGGAGAGTCAGTAGAGTATATGGGATTTTAATGTGAAGCGAGGAGAAAGTCCCCTTTCACAGAGCCAGAGAGAAAGTGATCACTTATGTATTACATAGTTTAGCATAATAGGTGTTATTATAAAGCATGTCTAGGGAAAAGTTGAGCTATTTTATATAGAAAAGTAACAAGACTCTCTGAGGAGGAAATATTTGGCATGAAATCTAACTAAAGAAAATAAGGAGACACTGGAAATTGAGATGTTTGTGTATTGGGGAGGGATTTTTTCAGGCAGTCAGAGAAGCAAGTGAGTTGAAGTTGAAATGAGTACAAAATGGCAAGAAGGTTAAGATAGCTGGAGCAAGGTTGAAAATGCTTTTGGAGAGACAGGTATACATCAGAATGATGCAGGACTCATAGGCCATGGAATTTAGACAGTAGGCTTTACTCCAACTGTAATATGAAGCTGTTGAAACAATTTGAGCAAAAAAGTATCATGATTTGATTTACATTGTCAAAAGAATTTCCTGGGCTCCACCTGGAGGAAAGTCTACAAAGGGTGGAGGAAAAAGGATGACTATTTAGCCATCTCTTGTAGGAATACAGGTGAGGATGATGATGGGATGACCTAGGATATTTGTAGTAAAAATAGGAGAAGTATCTGTATTTAGAATCTATTCCAAAGACGACAAAGTTTAAAGCACGTGCTGATGTGGAGTGGAGAGAGGGAAGAGTCAAGGTTGCTTATAGTGTTGGTCTAGATGTGGAACATTGAGACTAGAGCTAGTTGGAAGATGGTGGGGAAGAACATGTCCTTTGGCCAAGATAAATTTTCTATGTTTTGTAAACACCCAAGTGAAGTTATTGAGTAGGCAATGTGATAACATAAATGGGGAAATAAGGGATAGAGACAAAGAGAATCCTGAATTAGGTCATTCAGTGAGTGAGTGCAGTTAGAAAAGAGAAGAATCGCACAGACTAAGGCCTGTAGAATTCATATTTAGAGTTTTAGAAGGTAAGCAAGATCCCATAAAGGAGACTGAAAAGGAGTTATCTTTGCAGCAGGGAGGAAAATCATGAGAGTTTGCCATTCACGTGATCAAATGGAGACAGTGATTCAAGTAACAGGAAACATCTATTTTAAATATTGCCAAAGCTCAAAAGAAAAAAAGGATGATCTAGAAGTGTTTATTAATTCTGAAGAATCCAGCAAGAAAATTTCAGTTGGCGGTTGGGAATAAGAGATTAGGTGGAGAAGATTATGAAAACATGGGAGTTAAGGAGTTGAAGATAACAGGTACAGAAATATTTTTGATAACATAACTTTTTCTACAAAAGAGAACATGAAAAATGAGAGATACAGTGGAAAAATGTGATGAGGTCAAAGGAGTGTCTCCTACTTATTCATTTTTTTAAAGCACAAGAAATAGCAGAATGTGCTTGTGTGCTAATGGAAATTTTCTTGTGGAGTAGAATAAATTAATATGCAACTTCAAAGTCTTTGAGTGGACAAGAAAGAAGACGTCAGCCATAAGCAGAGGGGTTGGTTTAGTTGTTGATTTAGTTGTTGGGACCACTCACCCACTTGAAAAGGAAGGAAAACAACATATAGACATAAAAATGATCTAATTGCTTCTGTTACCCATTCCTCCTCAGGGGAAGCAAAATCAAGGATATTAGCTGACAGTAAACAATTATTTTGGAAGGTAACAGATTTTGTAATCAGTTAGAGATGATGCATTGATGTTTTTGTTGAAGTTTACAACTGGCAAAAATTATTGTTGGAGATATACTTAGATAAGATGCCAAGACCAGAGTTATAAATATGACTGAACTAAAAAAAAAATTAAAAACCATAATATAGTATATGTAACAATATTTTTATTAGTCTTCTGTGTGATCACTATGCTTCTTGTTCTCTTTTTATGTTTTCTCATATATCTTTGCTTTTTAATGTTTGAATTATCATCTCTGGTAGAACATTAATAAAAAAAAAAAGACTTTAAAGGTCAAAGCACTTCATTTTCCTGAGAAATTTCTGGAGAAATATTTGTCTGGGGAGATGACTCCAAGAGAATATTGTCCTCTGGAGGTATTTATGAATACAATTTATCCATGCTAACTTTGTCTACTTTAAAAATAGGTAATCAAAAGTTGTTTGTATCCCTTTCTTGTTGTAGATATTCAGTAAGAAAAATATGAAACAGTAGCCAACATTCCCCTGTGATTAAGCCATCTCATTGTGAAAAGTCTGGGTATACTTTATTGTAAGCACACCTTTGATCGTGGCACAATGAGTTTTGATTTTCTCCCCTGGGAAATTGTAGCTTTAGCAATTGCTCATGCAGATTCTGTAGACTTGTACCATAACAATTTGGCTCTTTACATTCTTTACCTTTGAAGATGTGGCATTTAGCCCAATCTAAGACTTCTGGTGAATATGATGAAAATGGCAGAATCCCTAATCTTGGACACAACACAAGCTGATTGCTGCTAAGTTTTCTAAGACACACTGACATGCCCTGAAAAGTATCTTGGAAAGGCAGATGTGTGCATATTTTCCTTACATTCTAATTGCAGAGTTATATGTTAATATATTTCCAATTTTAGTTTAGTACCAGTAGTTACATTAAAACTAATGAGTATTCATATTCTCACTACTGAAGGGCAAAAAAAGAGCTCTTGTCTCTTTGCTGAATGACTTTCAAATGAGGCTACATAACTGTGAATTAGCTGCTCACAAGAAGGTGTTTCCAATTTCCAACTCATACTTGACGGACCATTATGCCTATAGCATAGTACCTTCTAAGTGAAATTTGACATGTGAAGAATAAATGATTATCTGCTTGTCAGATGACAGGTTTCTTTACATTTACTTTTACCTTTTATGGTTTTCCAATAGTTTGGAGGTATTTTTTAAGGTTATCTTCTTCTGGGGAATTAGAATTGTGTTTTACTCTTTTAATTTGTTCATAGTTATACAGAGAAACCGTTAGTGCACCCAGATTTGTGTATCTGAGGAGAAGGATATGTCCTTTTTTGTATCTAGACTTCTTGTCAGAAGGTTTTCTCTTTGTTGGAAGGTTTTCAGAGTACAGAGAGGTAGTTAGAATTCTATGTCTCTACGTTTTTTCAATTTTTTAAAAAGAAAATAGGATAGTAGTATGAGAAGTTTACATTTTTTGAAGGGCTAGGATAATCATAACATCTCTAATTACACACACTTCTTCCCTACCAGCTCTTTTGTTAGTCTTCTATTTGCAGGGTTCCTCCAAGGTCCATTTAAGAGTAGTGATGAGTGTGCAAAACACAGATAACAGAATGCTAGGGAGTGGATTGAGTGTGAAAACGTGGAGGCAGAGAGTATACACAAATCTTTCAAGGTGCTATCAGTAGAGGATTATGAAGCTACAGAATAAATGAGGTAGGTTTGATGTTTATTTATGGGATTCATAAATAAACATAGGTCCTTTTTATCTATGACTTCACCATCTTTACTTGTGGTTAAAATGTTTCTAATACCTTATGAGAAGTTAAGCTACTTCCTCCTTTTTAAATATGGAATAGATTTGACCACATTTCTCTAGGAAAACAGCAGATAAGATAAAGGTGATTATAATACAGGACAGAGAAAATGATTAATAGAACAAAATACTTTCGAAGGCAGAAGGTGATGGATCTATGGCCCAAGTAGGGGAAAAGACTTCTATTATAACAAGAAGAAAAATAGGCATGGGAGAGGGGGCACTAGATTCTTTAAGGTGGTAAGTTGTTTAAGGAAGTTAAGAACATGATATCTGGTAAGTTTCTCTTTTCTCTGCTGAGTAGTAAGCAAGATAATCTGCTGCGAATGAGGTAAAGAAGTGGTCTCCAGAGATTTGAGACTATTGCAAAAGGTTTGAAATAGTTGTTTTGGTCAACAGGAATGTTTAAAAAATTTACATGTCGTAAACACTAAGCAGTCTGTACTAGTCTGCTCTCATGCTGCTATAAATAACTGTCTGAGACTGGGTAATTTATAAAGAGAATAGGTTTAATTGACTCATAGTTCTGCATGGCTGGGGAGGCCTCAGGAAACTTACAATCATGGCAGAAGTGGTAGGACGGAGTGCAAGCAGGGGAAATGCCAGATCCAGATGCTCATAAAACCATCAGATCTTGTGAGACTCACTCATTGTCATAGAACAGAATGAGGTAAACTGCCCCTGTAATTCAATTACCTCCACCTGGTCCCACCTTTGACATGTGGGGGATTATGGAGATTACAATTTAAGGTGAGATTTGGGTGAGGACACAGAGCCAAACTATATAATTCCATCCCGGATCACTCCCAAATCTCATGTCCTCACATTTCAAAAAACAATCATGCCCTTTCAACAGTCTCCCAAAATCTTAACCCATTCCTGCATTATCCCAAAAGTTCAAGTCCAAAGTCTCATCTAAGACAAGGCGAGTCTCTTCTGCTTGTGAGCCTGTAAAATCAGAAGTAAGTTAGTTACTTCCTATGTACAATGAGGGTACAGGTATTGGGTAAATACACTTATTGCAAATGGGAGAAATTGGCCAAAACAAGGGGCTACAGGCCCCTTGCAAGTCCAAAATCCAGTAGGGCAGTCATTAAACTCTAAAATTCCAAAATGATCTCCTTTGACTCCAGGTCTCACATCTAGCTTATACTGATACAAGAGGTGGGCTCCCATGGCCTTGGGCAGCTCTGCCCCGTGGCTTTGCAGTGTACAGCCCTCCTCCCAGCTGCTTTCATGCACTGGCATTGAGTGTATGCTTTTTTTCCAGGCACATGGTACAAGCTGTTGGTGGATCTACTATTCTGGGGTCTGGAGAATGGTGGCCCTTCTCTCATAGCTCTACTAGGCAGTGCCCCAGTGGGGACTCTGTGTGAGGGCTCCAACCCCACATTCCCCTTCCACACTGTCCTAGAAGATGTTTTCCACCAGGGCTCTTCCCCTGCAGCAAACTTCTGTCTGGATATCCAGGTGTTTCCATACATCCTCCGAAATCTAGGCAGAGGTTCACCAACCTCAATTCTTGACTTTTGTGCACCTGAGGCCCCATACCACATGTAAGGCACCAAGGCTTGAGGCTTGCACCCTGTGAAGCAATGTCCCAAGCCATACCTTTGCCTCTTTTAGCCACAGCTGGTGCTGAAGTAGCTGGGAAGCAGGGCACCATGTCCAGAGGCTGCATAGAGCACAGGGTCTCTGAGCCCAGCCCAAGAAACCATTTTTCCCTCCTAGGCCTCCAGGCCTATGATGGGCTGCCATGAAGGTCTCTGACATGACTCTTGGATACAATTTCTGCAGCTGGCTTGAATTTCTCCTCAGGAAATAAATTTTTCTTGTCTATGCAATGTCAGGCTGAAAATGTTTTCAATTTTTTTGTGCTCTGCTTCCTCTTGAATGCTCTGTCTCTTAGAATTTTTTTTTCTGACTGATACCCTATAACATCTCTGTCAAGTTCAAAGTTCTATAATTCTCCAGGGCAAGGACAAAGTGCCACCAGTCTCTTTGCTAACACATAGCAACAGTAACCTTTACTCCAGTTCCCAACAAGTTCTTCATCTCCATTTGAGACCACCTCAGCCTGGACTTCATTGTCCACATCACTATGAGCATTTTGGTCAAAGCCATTCAACAGGTCTCTAGGAAGTTCCAGTCTTTCCCACATCTTCCTGTCTTCTGAGTCCTCCAAATCTCTAGGAAGTTCCAAACGTTGCCACATTTTCCTGTCTTCTTCTGAGCCCTCTAATCTGTTCCAGCTTGTTCATGTTACCTAGTTGCAAAGTTTCTTCCACACTTTCAGGTAAGTTTACAGCAGTGCCCTGCAACATCAGTACCAATTTGCTGTACTAGTCCATCCTCATGCTACTATTAATATAAAGAACTGCTTGAGACTGGGTAATTTATAAAGAACAGAGGTTTAATTGACTTACAGTTCTGCCTGCCTGGGGAGGCCTCAGGAAACTTACAATCCTTGCAGAAGGCACCTCTTCAATGGGGTGGCAGGAGAAAGAATGAGTGCAAGCAGGGGAAATGCCAAATGCTTATAAATTCATCAGACCCCTGAGACTCACTCATTATCAGGAGAACAACATAGGGTAAACGGCCCCCATGATTCAATTGCCTCCATCTAGTCTTGCCCTTGACACATGGGGATTTATGGGAATTACAATTTAAGGTGAGATTTGGGTGGGGACTCAAAGCCAAACCATATCATGATCTATTGAAGTTTGATTAAAAATTTCTGTTTTTGATGCTCAAAATCTTGGTATTGAACCTATGTCTTCCAAATGTGCTGATGATATTTCTTAAGTATGCAGCTTCCTGTACCTACCTCAGGCCCAGTGTATAAGATCCTGGAAATCTAAACTTATTATTCCTATAGTGGTTATTATTATTAGGAAAGTCTTAGAAACACTAGGTAAACCAGACAATCAAAGAACTTGGTATTCAGATTCAACCTTTGATACAAAATATTTAGGCATCATGCTATCAGCCTATAGCAATAGACATTGTAATACAAACTTTCAGGAAGACATTGTACGTGGGCCTATGTATATATTATTGAACATATTTTTAAGTTGTCATGTCAATTACATTACCTTAAAAATTCAAAAATTAAGAGCATAAGACAATGATTATTTTGTTATATTTACTGATCCTGTGGGTCAAAAATTTAAATATTGCACAATGATACTGACTTATCTCCTCTTCATAATATCTTATACTGCAACTGTGAAGACCTAAATAATTGGAGCGATTCATAAAGCTGAGAGCTAGAAAGATGTGGAGGCTTCTTTTCACATATTTGTGTTGCCTGGTTTTATGTGACTTAAAGAGTGAGCTCAACTGGAGTTATTGGCCAGAATGCCCCATGTGAAAAATTTGCCATGTGGCTTGGTGTTCCTCATAGCATGGTTGTCTCAGGGTAGTCATGTTTCATATGATGGCTCAGGGCTCCAAGAGGGAGCATTCCAGTGAATAAAGTGTAGTTTTTGTGTGCTCTCCTGACATAGCTTTAAAAATCATGCATGACTATCTCTATCGCATGCTATTAGATGCAGTAGTTTACTAAGGCCAGTCCATACTCAATGTTAGCAGAATTGGACCTGACCTCTTAATAGGAGGACTGTTAAAAAAATTGTGGTTATTTTTAAAATGAACAGTGGTACAGAGTCTTCTTTATAGAGATCCACATGAACAAATTTTCTGTCAGAAATAGAAATGGTTTTTATTCTGTCAAGTGATTCAAGTTTCATTCATGAATTATATAACTGCTAAATACCTACGTTTGCAACAACTATTCGGCACATTTCTCTTAAGTACATAGAAATTCATAGAATATATTTTGTGTACAATATTTTGTAAGGGAACCAAATATTTTTGAAACATGAAAGGCATAGGAAAGTGTATGAATATATAAATAGATTTGCACATAAACAAAGGAGGAGTGGGAGGCTTTGTGAAAAGATAGTACATTAGAGGTGACTTACCAAGCAAGATGTCATTTGGAATTGCTCAGAAGAAAGGTTTGACCTGTGTTAGAATTCATGAGAAATTGAGCATGCAGAAGTAAGTAAAGGTACTCAATGAAAAGGGGGAGGTCAAAGAATACTTGGAAGGGGGATGTGTGCTATTAAAAGAACACAGGTTTTAAGAGATAAAGAAGTTTCAAGAAGAGATTATCTGTTGTGTCAAATGCTGAAGTGAGATCAGGATAAGGATTCAAAATAATCAATTTTTTTTTTTAAATTAGAAAAACTACTTCTGATCAAGATTGAGTAACAAAGAACAAATAGCCCTCTCAGCTGAAGCAAACAAAATAATATGAACAAAATTAGATAAAACAATGGTCTTGAAGACACTGAACATCAGGCAATTAAGGGCAGTGAGCTAAGAGAGACAAAAAAAAAGCAAGTTCAACAGTTGGCCTATTTTGAGAGCATTTTTCAGGTTGTGGCACAGAGAAGAGGAATCAAGAAGAGACTGGTGAACTCCTTGAGGTGAGGAGATGGAGTAAGACTCGTGGAAGACCAGGAGGGCTAGGTCACAGGAGAGAATATAAGAGAGGAAAGTGTTGCGTAGATAAATAATTCTGGAGATCTACAAAATGTCACCTTAAAGTATTCAGCAAAGTACAGATCATAACATGAGAAAACTGCCTGAGGACAGGTAGTGAATTCTAAAATAATTAGATAAAAATAGTAAAAATATCAATGAAAAGAGGTTTGGGAACAGTGCCTGTTCTCACTAGCCAGATTAGAAAATCTCATAATTCATGGGGAATTGGTTAGACTCAACATGATCTGACTCTAGTAACTTTAGCCTGGAGTAAATAATGCTTATTTTATGCTGGCTCTAAAATATCTAAAATCAGAAGGCCCAAAGATATCAAACAATTTTCAAGTAACTAAACTCTTCCCCAGAACAAAGGTCAAACATATTTATAGTAATATAAAAATATCTAGCACTAAACAAAAGAGAATTTACAATGGTTGGTATCTAATACAAATTACCAGGTATGTAAAGAAACAGGAAAGTATAAGCCACAGTGAAGAGAAAAATTGATCAATCAAAACTAACCAAGAACTGACTCGCACGTTTGAATTAGTAGACAGGGATATGCAGCAGTTATTATAATTGTATTCCACTTGTTTAAAAAGTTTAGCAGAGACATGTAACATATAAAGTAATCTTGAATTTAGAATCCTCTAACCAAATTAAACTTATAAATATGAGAATTATAATATGGGCATGAAACATATGGGCATGAAACATATACCTGATGAGATTAACTGTAGATTGGACATTGCAAAAGAAAAGATTAGTGAATTTAAAGATGTAGTAATAGAAACTATCCAAAATTAAACACGGATAATATAAAGGAAAAATTATAAATTAAAAATCTATACTACAAATCCTAAGTCGGTCACTAAAATTAAAAAATATATATTGTTAATAAACAAACAATGGAGATAAAATGAAATTATACTACACACACACACACACACACACAAATTCAATCCAAATGAAAGCAGAAAAAGAGGAAAAAAGAGAAGGAAAAAATGTAAAACTAGCAAGATGAGTGACAAACTTATAATATCCACAATAACATTAAGTGTAAAATGGTCTAAATGTCCAAGTTAAAAGGCAGAAATTGGCTGAGCATGCTAGCTCGCACCTATAATCTCAGCATTTTGGGAGGCCAAGGCAGGAAGATTGCTTGAGCCCAAGAGTTAGAGACCAGCCTGGGAAACATAGTGGGTCATCATCTCTACAAAAGAGAAAAAAATATTAGCCAGGTATGATAGGACATTCCTGTAGTTCCAGTTACTTGGGAGACTAAGGTGGGAGGACTGCTTGAGCCTGGTGGGAGGTTGAGGGTGGAATAAGTCATAATTATACCACTTAAGCTCCATCATGGGTAACAGAGTGACACCCTGTCTCAAAATTAATAATAAAATAATAAAAAGTAAATAAATAATGAAAAGACAAACATTGTTAGCTGGATTTAAAAACAAAACCTGATCACATGTTGCTAATAAGAAACTCATTTTAAATATAAAGATATAAATAAGTTGAAAGTAAAACGATGTAAACAGTTGTACTATGATAACATTAATCCAAAGAAAATTGGAGTCGCTATATTAGTGTCCCATCCCCAAAGTAGATTTTAGAGAAAATAATGTTACTCAGGATATGGAACATCATTTCATAATGGTAAAAGCATCAGTTTATGAAGATGGCATAACAATCCTAAATGTTTCTGCAGCTAATAGAATCGTTTTAAAATATATAAAGAGAAAATTGATAGAACTGTAAAGATAATAGGTATTCCATAATTATAGCAAAAGTTTTAATATTCTCTTCTCAATAATTGATAATAGCATAAAAAGAAAATCATGGGGAATATAGAATACATGAACAACACTACCAATAAAATTGACATAATCAATGATTTTAGAATACTCTAACCCAAAATGACAAGATTTATATTGTGTAGAAGTGCACATGGAATATTTACTAACGTTGACCATAAAACAAGCCTCTATAAATTTAAAAGGATTTAAGTTACACAGAGTATGTTCTCTCACTACAATGAAACTAAACTGGAAACTGATAACAGAAAGAAATCCGACCAATCCCAACAAATATGGAAAAAAAATATATACTTTTAAATAACCTGTGGATCAAATAATAAATCAAAAATGAAATCCAAAAGACTCTGAAGTGAATGAAAATTAAGTTACAACATATCAGAATTTGTTGGATACTACCAAAGCAGTACATAGAGAAAAATTTTTAACACTAAATTCTATATTAGGAAATAACAAAGACCCAAATGACATCTACTTCCATCTTAAAAAAAATTAGGATGAAAAAATAGACAAAGGGAAATGACAAAGATCAGAATAAAAGTAAATAAAGTAGAAACAGAAACAAAACACAGAGAAGTATAAATAAAATCAAAACCTGGATCTTTGAGAAAGTTAATCTATTTAATAAAAGATATCTACACTTACCAGGAAAAAATAAAGCAGATTATCAAAGAATGAGAGTGATGATATTATGACAAAATCTATAGATATTGAAAAGTTAATAAAGAAATGTTATGAACAATTTTATACTACTAATGAAATGTAGACAAAATTGGACAAATTTTTTAAAGCAATACTAACGAAGTTTTTTTTGACATGAAATAGAGATAACCTGAATAGTCCTTTTTCTACTAAAGACACTGAATTTAAAGAACTCACAATTTAAACAAAACAAAACAAAACAAAACAAATAACAACAAAAAAAAACCTCTTGGCCTATATGGCTTCACTGGGGTATTTTACTAAAAACTTAAGGAAAAATAACGTCAATTCTATACAAAATCTTATAGAAACTGAAAAACACATCACTTATCATTAGGGAAGTCACCAATTACAAAAATTATATAACAATACACACAAAATAGAATGGGTCAGAAATACTGACCAAACCAAATATTAGTAAAAATGTAGAGAAAGTAGAACACTCCTATTCTTTTGATAGTTATGAAAAATGGCAGGAGCACTTTAGAAAACAGTTTTACAATGTTACTTATATGTTACACTTATACTTACTATATGATTCAGACACTCCACTCCTAGGTATTTACTCAAAAAATATGTAAGCACATGTCTGTCTATATACACAAATGTGCAGAGCAGCTATATGTGTATTAACCCGAGACTGAAAACAATCAAATATCCTTAAACAGGTGAATATATAAAGAAATTGTGGTATATCTATGCAGAAGAACATTACTCAACAATGTAAATGAATGAACTGCTAATACAACAACATAATCATACTAATTTTAAAAAGATAAACATAATGTATACCATATGACTTCACATGGATGCAATTCTTGAAAATGAAAACTAAGCTATGGTGTCAGAAAGCAGATCAGTGTTTACCTGGGTGTTAAGAATGACACAATGAGAGGAAGGGTGAAGGATTACAAAGGGGCTTGAGGAGACTTCTGGATGATGAATACGCTCATTGTGTTGGTTGTGATGAAGGTTTAACATGTGTATACACTGGTTGCTGTTCTCTTCATGTACAGGGTCAACATCTTGTTCAGGTCTACCGTATTGTGGGGAGGGTGATGGATGGCCTCTTTTTCTCATATGTAATGATGAAACAACTATAATTAAGTTTCTCTAATGGCAAATGATTTAGTAACTAATGATAAATTTTTATCTGTTCTAAGCAATGGTATTTTTGAAAAAATCATATTATGAATGTTATTTTGCACTGATAATAATTTTTTATTAAGAAATAATAGAGCTATAAAATTATAACTGATAAATTTATATTTAAATGAAGCAATTTGAATATCTAAAATGGCTTTATGTTTGAAAACATGTCAAATGAGCAACTCTGAAGTCCAAGTTGCCTAATAAGAAGAATTCTTTACTAACCATTTTTTTTCCCCAAGATGGCAGCTTCTTTGAAATAGCAAGATCAACTCTGTGAGCTTTAATTTAAGAGGCAAAGTGGAAAGCCACTGGAATCATGAAGGACACCTCAGATCAACTTTAGTGATTACAATTCAACATGGGATTTGCGTGGGGAAAAAGATCCAAACCAGATCATTCCTCCCCTTACCCCTTCCAAATATCATGTTGTTCTCATATTGCAGAATACAATAATGAATTCCCAACAGTCCCTCAAAGTGTTAACTAATTCCAGCATTAACTCAAAGGTTCAAAGTCCCAAGTCTCATCTGAGGCAAGGCTAGTCCCTTCTGTGCATAAGCCTATAAAAACAAACAAACAAACAAAAAAAACAAATTAGTTACTTGTGAGAAACAATTGGGTAGCTACTCCCATACCAAAAGGGAGAAATCAGCCAAAAGAAAGAGGCTACAAGCCCCATGACAGTCCAAATCCAGCAGGGCAGTCATGAAATATTTTTTATTTTTTCTGAGACAGAGTCTCACACTGTCATCCAGGCTGGAGCGCAGTGGTGCAATCTCAGCTCACTGCAGCCTCCACCTCCCAGGTTCGAGCTATTCTCCTATCTCAGCCTCCTGAGTAGCTGGGATTACAGGAGTGCACCACCATGCCTGGTTAATTTTTTGTATTTTTAGTAAAGACAGGATTTCATTATGTTGGCCAGACTAATCTCAAACTCCTGACCTCGCGATCTGCCCGCCTCAGCCTCCCAAAGTGTTGCAATCTTAAAGAGTCAAAATAATCTTTGACTCCATGCAAAGGGTGAGCTCCCAGAACCTTGGGCAGCTCAGCCCCTATAGACTTTGCAGGGTTTAGCCCCTACAGTTGCTCTCATGGGCTGGCATTCAGTTCCAATGGCTGAGGATTTAAGCTGCTGGTGGATATAACATTCCGGGGTCTGAAGGACAGTGGCTGTTTTCTCACAACTTCACTAGGCAGTACCCTAGTGGGGATTCTGTGTGGAAGCTCCAACCCCACATTTCCCTTCTGCATTGCCATAGTAGAGGTTCTCCATAAGGGCTCCGCCCCTGCATTAGGCTTTTACCTAGATACCCAATATTTTTCTTACCTGCTCTGAAATCTAGGTGGAGGCTCTCAAGCCTTAACTCTTGCACTCTGTGCACCCACAGGTTTAACACCACTTGGAAGCTGCCAAGGTTTATAGTTTACACCCTCTGAAGCAGTGGCTCAAGCTGTACCTGGGCCCATTTGAGCCACAGCTGGGGCTGGAGTGGTTGAGACTCAAGGAGCAGTGTGCCCAGGCCCCACAGGGTGGTGGGGCCCTGGCCCTGGCCCTCAGAATTATTCTTTCCTCCAAGACCTCTGGGCCTGTGATAGGAGGGGCTGATGTGAATGAAATTCTCAGAAATGCCTTGCAGGTCTGTTTTTTTTTCTTTGTCTTGGCTATCCACACTTGCCTCCTTTTTGCTTGTGCAAATCTCTACAGGTGTTTAAATTCCTCTCCAGAAAATTAGTTTTTCTTTTTTACTGCATAGCCAGGCTGCAAATTTTCCAAACTTTTGTACACTCTTCCCTTTTAAATATAAGTTCTACTTTCAGATCATTTCTTTACTCACACATAGAAGCATAGGTTGTTAGAAGCAGCCAGGATACTTCTTGAATACTTTGCTGCTTAGAAATTTCTTCTGCCAGATACCCTAAATTATTACTCTCAAGTGCAAAGTTCCATAGATCCCTAGGGCACAATGCCACAACATTCTTTGCTAATACATCACAAAAGTGACCTTTGCTCTAATTCTCAGTAAGTCCCTAATTTGCATCTGAGGCCTCCTCAGTCTGGACTTCATTGTACTTTCTGTAGAATGTACAGCAAGCCAGAACAGGAATCTTCACATGGCTGAAGGAGGAGGAAGAGAGAATAGAGAGAACTGCCTCACACTTTTAAACAACCAGATCTCACAAAAACTCACTCACTATGGTAACCAAAGGGAATGGTCCTAAGCCATTAGAAACCACCCCTACAATCCAATCACCTCCCATCAGGCCCAACCACCAATGCTAGGGATTATAATTTGACATAAAATTTTAGTGGGAACAGAGATCCTAACTATATCTGGGCCCCTCTCTGCTCCATGCCCAGCAGATCTCCAGGTATTGGTAGCAATCACTTGGTAGACTGAGCTGCCCCACCCTTCCTGCTCAGAGATTATGGTGCAGCAGTGTCTGCTCTATTCCACACCCAGGGAGATTTCCAAGCATTCAGAGAATTTGCTTGCCTGAATTAGCAGCCTGAGCTGGCCCTCCCTTACTGTGCAGAGACCATGGTTAAGTAGGGCCCTCTCTACCCTATACCCAGACATATCTCCAGGTATGTGGATCATCCATTCTGTCAGATTAGAAGTTTAGACTGTCTCCACTTCCTCTGGCAGAGAACTTGGAGCCAAAGAGGTTTCCCAGCTCTATGCTTAGGCACACTGCTTGGAACTTGGTGATCACCTACTGGATTCTCCCTCAGTGCTGGTGCTCATACCTGACATCAGGGTACTTGTAGGTTAGCCAGCCTGGTTTGGCTCCATCCACCTCTCTCCTCCACTGGTCTGGGGCTGAGCAGGGAGCTCAGACCACTGTGACCTCCACAGATCAGCTCATTGCCTGAGGAAACAGAGAAATCTCCTGGTAAACAAAGGTCAAGTATATACTCAGTCACATTGGCCAAAGTCAGCTCTTACCCCAAAGAGCCATCTATTGTATTGTAGGTCAAAATGCAGAGCCCAATACAAAACCCACTGAAAAATTGCATAGAGCTTTAGAAGCAAAGCCAAAAGACCCTACCCAACTTGTAGGTTGGTCAGCCTGGCCAACATGGTGAAACCCCGTCTCTACTAAAAATACAAAAAATTGGCTGGGTATAGTGGTGGGCACCTGTAATCCCAGCTACTCAAGAGGCTGAGGCAGAAGGATCACTTCAGAAAAATCTGAAGGTAGTGACACCAGCAAAGGATTGCACTAGCTGTTCATCAGTTGGTCCCTAACCAAAAAGAAAACTCAAAAATAACAGATAAAGAATTCTAAGCATGGATTAGAATGAAACACAATAATATCCAAGACAAGACTGAAAGTCAACACACACAAAACATCCTCTAACCAGTCTTTCAAACTAACTCAGTCAGACAAAAATAAACAAAAAGAAATTTAAGAAATGAACAAAGTCTTTGAGAAATATGAGATTAGATAAGACCAAATCTGTGAAATATTGACATTCCCGAGAGAGAAGGCAAAAAGTAAACAATCTAAAAAACATATTTGAGAGAGTAATTGAACAAAAGTTCCCTAATCTTGCTAGAGAGGTAGACATTCAGATACAAGAAATCCAGAAAACACTTGTGCCAAGACATATAGTCACCAGACTGTCCAAGGTCAATGCTAAAGAAAAAATCTTAAAGGCTGAAAAAGGCCAGATGACATACAAAGGGAACTAAATCACACTAACATCAGACTTCTCAACAGAAACTTTACAAGCCAGGAGAGACTGGGAGGATATTTTCAGCATTCCTAAAGAAAATAAAATTCCAATCAAGAATTTTATATCCTGCCAAACTAAGCTTCAGAAGCAAACCAGAAATAAAATATTTCCCAATAAGAAAGCATTAAGGGAAATCCTTACCCTTAGGCCAACTATACACGGCATCTTTAAGGAAATTCTAAACATGAAAACAAAAGAACAATACCTGATGCCATGAAAACATACTTAAGTACATAAGCCACAGACCCTACAGAGCAACCACATAATAGAAACTACAAAGCAACCAGCTAACATCTTGTAATATGATTAAAACCTTACATTTCAATGATAATCTTGAATGTAAATGGTCTAATGCTACACTTAAAAGACACAGAGTTGTAAGTTGGATAAAGAAAGGAGATCTATCTTTCTGCTATATTAAAAAGACCCATCTCATACAAAATGACAGCTAGTATTAAAATAAAGGGTTGGAGGAAGATCTATCACATAAACAGAAAATTTAAAAAAGCAGATGTCACTACTTTTATATCAGATGAAAAAGGCTTTAAATCAACAAGAGTAAAAAAGGACAAGGAAAAGAAAGGCATTACATAATAATGAAGTGTTTAATTCAACAAGAAGATATAACTATACCAAATATATACACAGCCAACATTGGAGCAACCAGATTGATAAAACAACTACTTAACCTACAAAAAGACTTAGTTATAAAATCATAAGGGTGGTCTTCAGCACCACTCTGACAGCATTAGACAAATCATCAAAGCAGAAAATTAACAATAAATTCTGGACTTGAATTCAACACTTCACCAATTGGACCTAATAGATATAAACAGAATATATTCCTCATCAATGACAGAATATAAATTCTTCTCATCTGCATGTAGAACCTACTCTAAGACTAACCGCATGCTTGGCCATAAAGCAAGTCCCAGTAAATTCAAAATGTTGAAATCATACCAACCAGTAATATTCTCAGACCATAGTGGAATGAAAATAGTATTCAATATTATGAATGTCTCCCAAAACCATTCAATTACATGACAATTAAACAACTTGCTCTTAAATGACTTTTGGGTAAACAATAAAATTAAGGCAAGAATCAACAAATTATTTGAAACAAATGAAAACATAAACAACATATAAAAATCTCAGCTACAGCAAAGGTAGTGTTAAAAGGAAATTTCATAGTGCCAAACACCTACCTCAGAAAGACAGAGAGATTTCAAACTAATAATTGAACATCATACCTAGAGGAACTAGAAAAACAAGAAACGAACTAGTCCCAAAGCCAGTAGAAGAAAAGAAATAACTAAATTCAGAACAGAACTGAATAAAATTGAGGCCCAAAAATCCACAGAAAGAATCGATCAAACCAAAAGTTGGTTACTTGATAGGATAAAGATTGATACATCACTATCTAGATTAACAAAGAAACAGAAGATCCAAATAAGCACAACCAGAAGTGACTAAGGTGACTTTACAACTGATTCCACAGAAATACAAGAGATCCTTAGAGACTATTATGAACACCTATGTGTACACAAACTAGAAAATCTAGAAGAAATGAATGCATACCAAGCAATGTATAACCTCCCAAGATTGATTCAGGAATAAGCCTTGAACAGACCAATATTGAGTTCCAAAATTGAATTAAAAAATGAAATCCCATTTACAATAGCTACAAAAAATACCTAGCAATACACATAGATGTTAGAAAATGTGTATAACGAGAACAAAACACTGAAGAAAAAAATCATACATAACACAAACAAATAGAAAAATGTTCCATGCTCATGGATTGGAAGAATCAATATTGTTGAAATGGCCAAATTGTTCAAAGTAATCTGCTGATTCGACACTATTTCTATCAAACTACCAATGCCAATTTTTACAAAATTAGAAAATATTATTAAAAATTTCATATGAAATCACAAAAGATCCCAAATAGTCAAACCAATTCTAAGCAAAAAGAACAAACCTAGAGGCATTATATTACCTCAGTTCAAACTATACTGTAAGGTTACAATAACCAAAAAAAGCATGGTACTGTTATAAAAACAGACATATAGATCAATGGAACAGAGCAGAACAGTAGTCCCCAAACTTCTTGGCATCAGGGACCAGTTTCAAGGAAGACACTTTTTCCATGGACCAGGGTTGGGCGTGGGAGATGGTTTCTGGATGAAACTGTTCCACCTCAAGTCATCAGGCATAAGATTCTTATGAGGAGCATGCAACTTAGATCCCTTGCATGTGGAGTTCACAATACGGTTCAAGGTCCTACGAGAATCTAATGCTGCTGCTGGTCTGACAGGAGGCAGAGCTCAGGTAGTAATGCAAGTGATGGGAAAGGCCTGTAAATATAGAAGAAACTTCACTTGCTCACCCACCGCTCACCTCCTTCCCACTGGTCTGTGGCCTAGGGGTTGGAGGCCCCTAGAGTAGAGAACTCAGAAATAAAGCCATCCACCTAGAGCCCTCTGATCTTGCACAGCATTGACAAAAATAATAAATGTGAAAAGGACTGTCTCTTCATTACATGGTGCTGGGATAGCTGGCTAGTCATAGACAGAAGAATGAAGCTCAAACGCTACCTTTCATCACATACAAAAATGAACCCAAAATTGTTGAAAAATTTAAATGTAAGACTATAAACTATAAAAATCTTAGAAGAAAACCTAGGAAGCACTATTCTGGATACCAGCGTTGGTAAGAAATTTATGACTAAGTCCTCAAAAGCAATTGCAACAAAACAAAAATTGACAAGTAAGTTCTAATTAAACTGAGAGCCAAAGAGCTTCAGCAAAGATAAGTTTCTTTTCAACAGCAAAATAAACTATCAACAAATAGACAAACTACATAATGAGAGAAAATATTTGCAAACTATGCATCTGACAAAGGTCTAATATCCAGAATCTGTAAAGGACTTAAACAATTCAACATGCAAAAACCCCCAAATAATCCCAGTAAGAAGTAGGTAGAATATATGAACAGACACTTCTCAAAAGAAGACATACAAGCAGCCAACAAACATATAAAAATGCCTAACATCACTAATCATCAGAGAAAGGCAAATTAAAATCACAGTGTGATAACATTTCACACTCATCACAATTACTTTTTAATAAAAAGAAAAAAGTCAGAAAACAAGAGATACTAGCAAGGTTGTGCATGGAAAGGATGCTTATGTACTGTTGGTGGGAATGTAAATTAGTTCAGTCACTGTGGAAAGCACTTTGGAGATTTTTCAAGGAACTTACAACAGAAGTACCATTCGACTTAGCAATCCTACTACTGGGTACACAGAAATACATTATTTTTATTTAAAAAATGAATATACTTGTGTGTTTATTACAGTACTATTCCCAGTAGAAAAGACATGGAATAAATCTTGGTGCTCATCAATTGTGTATTAGATTTTTTAAAAAAGTGGTACATATACACCGTGGAATATTTCATAGCTATAAAAAATAACAAAATTATATTCTTTGCAGCAACATGTATGCAGCTAGAGACCATTATCCTAAGTGAATTAACACAGGAACAGAAAACTCCAGCCTGTGAAAGCACCTTTGGGGACCCTATGAAGCTGCAGGGGTGGAGCTTCCCAAAGTCTTTGGAGCCCACTCTTTGCAGCAGTGTATCTTGGATGTGGAACATGAAGTCAAAGGAGGTTATTTTGGAGTTTTATAATTTAATGACTGTCCTGCTGTGTTTCAGACTCGTGTGGGGCCTGTAACCCCTTTCTTTTGGCTGATTTCTTCGTTTGGGAATGGGAATGTTTACTTAATGCCTATATCCACATTGTATCTTAGAAGTAAATAGCCTGTTTTGATTTTACAGGCTCATGGGTGAAAGGGACTTGCCTTATCTCAGATTAGATTTTGAAGTTTAGACTTTTGAGTTAATGTTGGAATAAATTAAATCTTTGGGGGACTATTGGAAAAGCATAATTGTATTTTGTAATGTGAGAAGGACGTGAGATTTAGGGAGCCAGGGTGGAATAATATAGTTTGGGTATTCGGATATTTGTCCCCACCCAAATCATATCATATCATATTACCCTAATATCATGTTGAAATATAATCCCAATTTTGGAGGTGGGAGATTTTTTGGTCATGTGGGCAGATCCCTTAAGACTTGGTGCTGTTTTTGTGCTATTGAGTTCTTGTTAGATCTGATAGGTTAAAGTGTGCGGCACCTCCCCTGCTCTCTTTTTCTCTCTCTGTCTCTCTCTCTCTCTCAAACTCTCTGTCTCTTTCTCTCTCTTCCTCCTACTTTCACCACATGATTTTCATGCTCCCACTTCACTTTCTGCCATGATTGTAAACTTTTTGAAGCCCTCACCAGAAGCTGAGCAGATGCTAATGCCATGCTTATATGGCCTGCAGAACTATAATCCAATTTAACCTCTTTTCTTTATCAATTACCCAGCCTCAGATATTTCTTTGTAACAACTCAAGAATGGCCTAAAACAGGTACACATGGACAGAAGTATGGCAATAATAGACACTGGAATCTACTAGAGATGGAAAAAAGGGAAACAAAGGTCAAAAAACTAACTATTGGGTGCTATTCTCACTACCTGAGTGACGGGATAATTTATACCCCAAACCTCAACATCACACAATATACTCATGTAACAAACCTTTAGCATCACACAATATACTCGTGTAATAAACAATACAGCTTGAGTCTAAAATAAAAGTTGAAATTTAAAAAAGAAATCCAAATTAAAAAATAAAATAACTATCCAGTGATAATCATGTTCAAAATAACACATTGATGGAATAGTGAGTCTTATTATAATGATTTAATATTCACTAGAAATGAAATATTAAAATGATAATTGACATTTAGAAATCTATAATCATAATTCAATTATAGTATACTGACTTTTTATAAATATAACATATCAGAAAGTGTCAATGCAATTATTTGTTAACAAGAAAAACTGATAAAATAATGGAAGTGCTTTTTATTAAAAATATGTAATGAATTGTATTCATCCTGTGAATGTCTATGTAGTTTCATTTCTTAGATACTACAAAAAGCATTTATGTGATCATTTTAATTTTTTGACATCTCAAAAATAATATTGTATAATATTACTGCTTTCAAAATCAAATTTAATACCCTGACCTAATGCATTATATGCTTAAGTATTATGTAGCTGTCAATATACCTAAAAAATTTAAAGTAATATATGTTATCCAAAGGTAAAAAACGTCTAACCTTCCTTTGGCTATAAACAAAATAAAGAACAATAATTATTGAAGAATGTTAGAATATGATCCATTAGCATTTAAATAAAAATATGTGAGATTTATTTTATGATTAAAAAGTTAAGAATTTATATAAGAAGTTTTTCTTGGTAAAAGTCCTTCTGTCCTGTAATTGATTATTAAGATATTTTCTGATAAACCCAAGCTACTTGGAGAGTTGAGTGTCCACCATCTTTTCTACAAAATAAATATTTTATAAACAAACTCATAATTTTTAGACATAATCTCTCTTCATCTGAACACCTCTATTTATTTCAATAATACTACCTTTCTTCCAGAAATCCAGTGTCAAAATACAGACTGTTGTTCATTTTTGTCTCCTATTAGTGGCACTATAACTAATTCTGCTGTTTAACTTACTTGTGAGTCACTCACATTCAGCCAATTGCATCAGTCATACCGCAGCAGGCCCATGCTGACCACATGACTCCCCAGCCTCAAACCATGTAAGTAAATTCCAGTATCTATGAGATCTTTTCCAACATTTTTACTGGGATTAAGGCCTTCCAAAATCTTTTCCCTGGAAATCATCAAGACACTCAGAAGGTTCAGAACCCTGGCTAATGGCAGAAAAAAAAAATCCTATATACTAAATTGTTAGTGTCTCTGATTGTTTTCCCATCTGCTTTCAGAAGGTCTAGCTTGAAGTGATAGCAGTTTGCAAGGCACCAATTGCGTTTGAATATCCTGGTCTTTTGCTAACAAGGCTCCAATGTCAGTGAAAATGTAATGTGAATCCAAAAAAACAAGTAGCAGAAGACCGTTTTGCTGTCGCCTCACCAGAACCCCCAACATCCTAGCTTCAGGGGAATATTCGCACAATTCCCCTCCCCAGTTCAACTCAACTAGTTCCATACATCAAATCATACCTAATGAATAATATTATCTGTAAAGCAAAGTGAATCATAAATATTTATTAGAGCTTACAGTTAGACTCTCTCTTTAGAGTAATCACATAAATAACAATACTCTTAGTCATTGTGTGAGTTCCAATTATTGTCTTTAAAGAAATTGTCATTGGGGAACTTTAAGTAACATGTCAAAGATTATAAACCTAGGTAGTGATGGAGTCAAGATAATAATTTCAGTGTGTCAAACTCCAAAACCCCTTCTCCCCCTAATTATTCTATACATGTATTTTCTTATATTTCAATTTATTCCAAAGGTATCAGGTGATATGCTGGAAAATGTACGACAATAAGGCTACTACTATAACACCACCACAAAAACAAAGTCTAGCTAATAGTTTGGTACCATTTGTCCCTTCAGAGAAGTTTAGATAAAAATTATATTTTATTTCACTAACAACTCTGTATGATGACAATAATATGAATACTCTAATTATAATTATTTCTTACTTACTCTTTCACACTCCCTCTGTTTGTATAAGCATTGGCATAGTTGTTCATTTTTCACCAGAGGCCATAAGTCAATTGAATACTGAAGCAAAGATTTTGAATTAGATTGTTTTCCTTTCATTATTGCAAAAGAGGGTTCTTTAGCTGTGAAATGGTTATATAAATTCTTCTCAAGCACCAATCAGGAAAAATATACTGCAAATTTTTCTTAAGTGAGGGATAATCGTGCTGCTTTTCTTCATCATATTTCTTAAATCAATTTCCTTTTTTTCCTCTTCCATGACCACACTACCAATTTTAATTCTTGTTGTCTGTTATCTAAATTATTTCACTACCTATAAATTGGTCTTCCCTCTCTAGCCTTCCTTCAGAATTTCTTATGCATGAGGCCAGCCAGAATTTTTAAAACAGTTTCTTATACCATTATATTTCCCAAACTTGCCAGTATTCTTTACTATCTTTTCCTGAAGGGTAAAGGACATTTAACATTCATTTGTCTATCTAGCCACACTTGATCTAAGTCAAAAGGTGGAGAATCAGTGTATTCAAACCAACAAAAATCACAGGAATAATATTCCCATGCATCTTCTTTTATATGTATGTTTAAGGAACAGATGCATAAATATGTGAATAAAAGTGTTTTATATACAGAAATGCCATATATCAAATGCATGTAGTATTTATCCTTTTGTAGTTTTCAAATACTGTTATGACTAATTTGAGGAAAAAGAAAGCAAATCTGCCTAGTGGATACAATTTGAATGTGTCGTGCATTTTCATGTCATGTGGATACTGTCTTAACCTGCTATTGTGAGGCCACATTCACATACAATAAGCACGCCTATGGAATTTAAAACTGTGCCAACAAATCTTTGATCATAATTCCATAAAAGGTGTAATATAATTCCCCTCCCCCTAAGAATGAGTTGAACTTAGTGCCTTGTGCCTATTCTAGTGGATAGAATATGATGAAAGTGACAGTGTGTGACTCCAAGACTAGCTTATAAAAGGCAGTGTGGTTTCCACCTTACTCTCACTAGGTTCACTCACCCTAGAGAAAGCCAGCTGCATAAGGACACTTAGGCAGGCAGCTCAGTGGAGAGGACCAAGAGGTAAGAAACTGAGATCTCCAAGCAATGGCCTGTGAGGAACTCATGTCACCTGACAAGGTCCATGTGAGTGAGCTTGGAAGCAGTTTTACCAAACTCGGTCAAGTGTTCAAATGATTGTAGTCCCAGCCGAAACCTTGCAACATTGCATCCCAGCCAAACATTACAGTTTCATGGCAGACCCTGAACCAGAGCCGTCCAAATAAGCTTTTCTGTTTTCCCATCCCATGGATATAGTGAAGAAATAAATGTTTATTGTTTAAGCCATTACAATTTGGAATAATTTCTTATATAAAAATAAATAACTAATGGAGCATCTAGAGGTAGATTTTAGTAAATAGATTCTAGTGAGTGCATGGGAAGTTATAAAGAATATGGTCAGAAATAATTGATCTGTTTCCTCTATTTTTTACTTGTAGAAATTAATAATCATTATACCAAGAATGTAGCAGCATTTACATGATGTATTTGGGTTGCAAAATAGAAAACACAGCTCATACTTCATCATCATTATCATTACCTTTCTTACAAAAAATATTGAAAACATTTTCACATAATACTTTATTTTATTTTATTTATTTATTTATTTATTTATTTAGACGGAGTCTTGTTCTGTCGCCCAGGCTGGAGTGCAGTGGCGCTATCTCCACTCACTGCAAGCTCCGCCTCCCGGGTTCATGCCATTCTCCCGCGGGTGCTTGCCACTACAAGCACCCGCCACCACGCCCTGCTAATTTTTTTTTTGTATTTTTAGTACAGACGGGGTTTCACCACGTTAGCCAGGATGGTCTCCATCTCCTGACCTCATGATCCGCGCGCCTTGGCCTCCCAAAGTGCTGAGATTACAGGCTTGAGCCACCGCGCCCGGCCCATTTTCACATAATGCTTTTATAAGAGCTTTGTGAAGCCATTGAGTGACATATTGTAGCTTCTTAGGGACTCAGAAAATACAGAATTTCCTGTGCCGCAAGTACTCTGCATGTAATCTTTACTTTTTTTCTTATTTTAGTAAAATAAACCCTATATTGTTCGTTAGTTATTTATCGTGAATTATATTTTCACAAATGACATATGTTTTCATAGTTTATATGAACTTGAATAGAATGGCTCCATGATTAGTATTACAATTGGTTTGTAAAGCATGCATTCAAGCTAAAATACTACCCTTTTTCTCCTTTCATGTCTTTTTATAATAACATTGAGCTTAAATTACACATTATATTTTCTTTTATATTATAACAGGTAAAGACAAAACAATTTCTTAGAATATGTAGGTTATATTATAATTGGCACAATAACTTTGTAAAGAGTGAGTAAAGCCATAAAATGAGATAGACTCTTTAGTTAACATGCTGTTTTATGTGTATATTTATAGAAATAGGTATTAATAGTATTTCTGTATTTCAGTACTTTTGCCAGAATAATAAAGCCAAATAACTAAGTTTTGTTTTTAAGAAAGGGTGCAAATAAAGAGTTTTAGTATCCTTTTACAAGGCATATTAAATATAGCAGTGATTTTTTTTCATTCTTATTTTTAGACAATTGCATTTTTTTTCTCCTCTTATGGAAATGTAAGTCTAACCCGTAATATTCAAAAAGGAAAACTAATCAGCCTTATCGAAAGAGACAGCTTGTCATTCTTCACTTTTCATATCTACATTAATCTGGTTTTAATTTGGTATGGTTCTTCTATTTATCCAGGGACTGGGGCTTGCATTTTTTTTTCTTGTGAAGAAATTGTAAATATGTTCACATGGCATATAGTAAAGTGTCAAGTTGTATGCGGCAAGAAAACTCTCAACTATGGGAAAACTCCATCCTATGTGCTGTAGGGTGACTATACATAGGTTTGTTTTATTGTTTTTAATGTGCATATCTTCTGTCTGTCCTTAAATTAGATGCAGTATCTTAATAATTTCACTTGAAACTCAAAGCCAAGATTTTGCAGTGTGAGGAAGTTTCAGAATAAGACATCAAGTTTCCAGCCATCAGAGGATAATTTATTGATACTTGTCAAAAGGAAGTATCAGTCTAACAGAAATCAAGACAAAAGGAATGCCTGATGAATTTTCTTTGAAGTGCCTTTTATAAAAGTCCTTGGTAATACATATTGATGAACTCCAAATTGTCTTGCCTGAAGGGAAAAGAAAGTAGACTGCTTTACACTGTCTTATAAATATTCATCAAAAGAACAAGACTTATGTTTCCAGGCGTGAGGTGAATGATTACGGTTGTATGATTGCCTTGGAATCTGGATGATAATTAGTAAAACAGCCATTGACAGAGAATTTTAAACTTGGTATGTTTCTTGCCTTCACTTTATTTGGAGTCAGAAATAAAGCTTTCTATACCTAAGGGAAGCAGTTTTAGGGGATGAAGAATTGATATTATCATGTTCTAGCCATCAGTTTGTTTACTATTTGTTTAGTTCAAACTTAAAACAAAAAAATTGGTTTTATTTTATTTTTATTTATTTATTATTTGCTAATTCATTTTGGTCTAATGAACCAGTACCGCTCTTACTAAGGATGATTTGTTAGGATATGTGTCTTAAGACCTGAAGACTGTAAAATGTTAGAATGGATCCCTCTAAATGGTCAGACAGAATAGTTTTGTTTGACTGTTTTTTTGTATGGTATTATTGTTGTCATTTTGCTTATTCATTTTGGACTGAGAAATTAACTTTGTGTTTCTTTTGCTTATTGAATCCATGTGATTAAAGATCTAGCTTGATTAAATGGACATGGAATTTTTGATATTTGTAAGATAAGTATTGTTCATACCAACAATCAGAAATTACCTATCATTGTGTAACTAGTTGCACATTTCTCCTAATCCTTGTTTTATAAGTCATCCTCTAAACTGTTAGGAAGAAAATAATCCCTTCTCTGGAAACTTTATCCTTTACAGTGTTTAGCACTTAAATGCAATTAAGCAAACATAATATCCTCTTTGAAGCAAAATAGTTGCTCAGCTTAAGTAACTGAAACTAATTATCTCTGTTGAATGAAAGACATATTCGGCAAGTGTTTGAAGAATGCTTCCTTCGTGTTGAGCAGAAATTAGCACTTATATTGGTGTTACAGGCAGAGGAGCACTCAACATTCTATATCTATCAGTTCATACCCATATGTAGACCTACAAGTAAGAAAGCGGAACTGAAATTGACATGTGTCTGGGAGTAAAATGTGATAAAACAGAAATAATTTTTAAATAAGAGAAAGACAGTTTGAACAAATGACTCTCCTAGAAATGTTTAGGTGTTATCTAAAAACTCTCCCCTTATTTTAAGGGAAATTTTACTGCTTCAAAGACCTTGGCCAGAAACATGCAGAATTTTAATATCCAGCAGCATTGAGCTGTGGTAAATGCAGAAGATGACAATGATGGTGATGAGGGTATTGGTATTCTTGAAAAAGTAACTGAATAGTTGGCAAATAAAGTTAAATTATTTTCAGAAGCAAAGGAATCATCTTGCACTCTCCCACTTTTTCTTTTTTCAATATTGCACTTTGTTTAATTTGATGTATAATTTATCTCATTCAGAATCTATGAAAAATAGTTTAGAAAAAAGACTCTTATGAGGCATATGTTGTCAACAGTCTGGAACACTTAAATTGATCACACAGAATACCTAGATAAATTCAACATGGGATAGAAACAAAACAAGAACAGTCTGGAAACTGAAGTGTTTTGTCTCTGAGGAAATCTATTATTTTTATTTTATTTCTGAGGAAACATCACTGAGAAACTTACTAACTATAATAACATTTATAGACCATTTTTTTCAAGCATCTAAGGAAAAAATCTCCATTTAAAATGCAAATGGAAAAATGCAGGAAAACGAGCAGGGCAGAAAAGGAGAACTGACAGTTAAATATTTAAAACTCTGCATTATTGGACACATTAACCTGAATCTTTGTAATATCAAACACTGCCTCATAGTATGCAATCAATGGCGCATACAAACATTTTAATGGAAATATGTCAAATGTCCCTATGCAGAAAACCACAAGAGAAAGGCTACTATCTAAAAATAATAGCTATAATTGAAATTTTGAAACTATGGGGTAACCCAATACTTACTAAACCACAGCCCTAGATGGATTTATTTTAGGACACTGTGTCTGCCCAGAGTACAACATCTTAAGAATGAGGCAGAATTTACAATTGTCACTGGGAGGGCCTATGAGGAAAGGAAAGTGACTGTAAGTTAAAGACTAACTTACAAAACTTGCCCTGGTGCTGACTGAAATGGTTCATGTTTTGCTGAGTGGTTTTTTGAAGAAAGTAACAGCTTCCAATGTATTCAGTGGTAGGAGCCCACTGGGATGCAGATGAGACCTGCACTCATAAGAAGCAAGTATAGATAGTCATAAAGCATGAAGAAATAGTTGCTATCACCCCCTTCCCATTAAATTAATTCCAATAAACACAAATGTAAATACTGTAAGTTGTCATTTATCAGGGAAGAAAGGAATGATACAAATTTTCAGCTGGCATGTTTAGAGTAAACGGGCACTCATATTTCATGTTTATCAGAGTGAAAATTGATGCAAATTTTCAGTAAGTATAAAACAGAAAGCCTATTCTTTCAGCAAGAAAGTTGACTACTAGACATTTATCAAAAGAAAATGAATAGGAAATTGTGTTAGGGTATATATTGTAGGCATGTTTATATAACATTATGGAAAAATACTAGAAACAACTAAAATGATTAATAGTGAGAGACTGAGCAAATGCATCATATTAAACCAGACAGTTGTTCAATATTTAACCATTGAAATATTTTATATATTTTATTTATATTTACATGAAAATTGTATATTGAGAAGAGGATATATATGTGTGTGCATAGCTCTATCTATGTATCATCTATCTAAATGTCATCTATCATCTATATTATATAGATGCTATTAGAGGTTGAATTGTATTCCTCCACAATTCATATATTGAAGTCCTCACCCTCAGTACCTAGAATATGACTATGTATTTGGAGTCCTATCTTTAAAAAGGTATTTGAAGTGTCTTTAACAATCTTTTTAGAAGTCTTTGAAGAGGTAATCAAGGCAAAATGAGGTCATATGGAAGGGCCCTAATTCAGAATATCTGGTGTCTTTATAAGAAGAGATTAGGAAACACACAAGTACTGAGGCAAGACTGCGTGAAAACCTGAGAAGGAAATGGTCATCTGCAAACCAATGAGAGAGGCTTCAGAAGAAACCAATCCTGTTGAAGCCTTGATTTTGGACTTTTAGCCTTCATAATTGTGAGAAAACGAGCTTCTGTTGTTGGAACCACCTAATCTGTGGTACTTTGTTATGGCAGCCATGGGAAGCTAATACAGATAATTACCTCTTGATATAGATAGAGATATGTATTTTTTCTTGGTAATTTGTATTTTCTATTTTTCCTAACATAAATACATACCATTTATATAATTTAAAAATATACAGGAAACAAGAAAAAGCTGCCAGACTTTGTTAGTTGTGAAACACTGAATATTTCAGAATAACTTTCTCTTGAAATTCAATTAAGAATTAGGAAGAAAACACTAAATGTATCCAATCGTTCACATGTAATTTTGCCTAGAAGTTAACTTCTATAAGTTTGATAACTGTCATTTCTTGCTACAGATGCAATCAAGCAACGTTTTATTCAAAATAGTTTTAATCACAGTAACCACACCAGAGCTGACTAGCTGAAAACAAGTGGGGTGACATATTTTGTGCAAAGATCCCAAGTTTTTAGTTAGTAGGGGCTTTGTGTCATGTAACTTTCTATTCTCCATAGCACCTAGCAAAATTCAAGATATGAATTCATTCTTCGTAAATGCTTTTTGACTGGCTTATTCAAAAAGTGAGAAAGAAGAATGATTTCTTAATAATTGACTTTGCTTTAGTACTTTATTAATTGATGCATGTATTCACTGTAGTAAGATATAACTAAAAATCTTCAGGCTGTTGATTGCAAGAAGTTACCTATCAACATAGAAGGGTTATGTCAGCCTTTACCTTAAAAATGAATAAAACTCAGAGTACAATTTGCCTTGGAAATGTCAATATCAGCAGTGTGACAGAGGACACAGAAGTGACAATCAAACTATATTCAGTATGGCCATTTATTAAAAGTTTGGGTGGCCTAGTGCATGGTATATTTTTGGTTCTATAGGGTAATTCAAAGTAAACTCTTCTGAATCCAACACATTCTCTAAAATCCCTATAGGCATGTAAATAAATGTAGCTCTATCTATAAAAAACGTAAATAGGTTTCAAATTTTAAAACTAACAAATTTTCAGAAAACACATCGGTGATGGCTCAGGGAAACTATTTCAGATGAGGAAAATTACTTTCTTGATATTTGGTTATCTATTTTAACACAAGACTCCTGATAACGATATAAATTGTTTAGGACCCATTATCTTTTTACCTCAAATATTGTATAATTGTTTCCATTAATTATAAAAAATATGGTTTGCATTTTATACTCACACATTAAAAACCTGTGAATATTCACTTCCAGAAAAAAAGATGTAAGGTATTTTGTTTTATATATAAGATATTTTGCTTTCTATATATTCTATATCTTTCTATATGGGTGTCATCTCCGTAGAGTCCCAGGCTTTCTAATCTTACTTGTTTTTCAAAAACCTCAAAAACCGAGTCAACGCTTACAGTGTCATTATAAGAAAAAGATGAAAATTTGTGCTTTCTTCTAAGAAAATGAGTGTAGAGAAATTTATTTTAAAACACAAATCATATTACCGGTAAAATGTATATCAATAAAACCATATTATCTTGACATGACACAGAAAACCATTATGTTTCTCTGTATTTGCTTCTTGTCTTTTTTTTTACTAATTAAGCCTGGTTGCACCGCAGCCAGCTGATGAGTGTTCACCATCTTACTTCCATTTTGACTCTTCTTTGTCTGAACTCTGCTTCCCTACTCTGTCTCTCTCTCCAAACAGTTACCTGTACTGATTTCAACTTTAACCTTCAACCTGATATATTTTTTAGCCACTCACAAAGAATTTTAAGAATTCACAAAACTGAGAGCTTCTGCCAGAAATGCTGCAAAAGATGTTAGAAATATATTATATCAAGAAGTATTTCAAAAAAGACTGCACATTTTGACTCTATTAGTCGATCATAAGAAAGCTGCCTACATCTGAAACATACTCTCCCGGAAACTTTAGTACGGGTGCAGCTTTAGTAAGTTCAGATGTATAAATGCTAAAGTTTATGTAAACATTCACTTGAAAGCATCATTATTTATTTTTGATAACCAGTTATAGATTTTCATGATTTTAATGAATTTTTTTTACATTAACTTTTGGCTTTAGTCTCTCTAATTGAAGATCACAAACTATTAAAGCAAAAATTTAAAAACTGTATTATTCAAAATTCAAAAATCTAAAAAAAGTAAAGTAATTAGACCTAATTGAACTTTCAAATGCTGATTTAAAAATAAATTTGTAGTATTACAGTTTTGAAGTTATTAAGGTGTAAAAGTGTACTAAGACTTTTGGCACACTTTGAATTTCAATATTCTTCATTAATAATGGATTTAAAAAAACCTAAACAAAGAAAAATAGGACCATATTATACCTTTTTCACTATCCTTCAAAAATTGCTAAAAATTTTCCTGCAGTACAATGTCACTTTCTTCAATCATCTGGAGAATGAATGCCAGGGAGTTCAAGGGAGCAGCCTCAGGTCATGGAGCTGGTTCATGAAGGAAAAGATTCCCAGGGCTGTCACTCCATTTCTGTTCTCACTACCTAAATGGAGTAAGTCAATAAGAATTACGGACTTGATATTTTTATACTGGTGCCTGACAGACCTAATCTCTCCCTTGACTAAAGTTGCCCAATCCATGAACCTCTGCTCAGAAGAGTATCATCAGGCACTTCCTTTGCATAAAACATGGCTTTTGTTTGGACTGCAGTAAGGATCCATCCTAAGAGCAATACCACCCTTAGCCGGCAGATGAGGCCCTGCACTGGGCTTTGTGCTCCAGAGACCGTGTTCTAACCCTCTGCTTCACCATTCCCTATAGGGAATGGAAACATGGGAAGGTGTTTTCATGGCCTGGAGAATGAGTCATCATACCAACTGTTGTACTCAGCACGGAGTGGATAACTGCTAAATGTTGATTTGCAAAGGCAAAAAGCTTATTTTCTCCTTCATAGATTTTTCATGTACTCAAAGATTTATTGTGGTCCTAATCGTAAGTTATTATTTGTTTTTCCAGACTTTTGTGTTTGAACTTTCTTGGTCTGTCTATTGTGCTTGCTTTGAAAATGTTAGGGTCTGTGTCCAGTTCTCACAGATATTTTACCCAGTCAGTGGCATTTTCTTATGTATTCATAAACCTGTATCCTTCTACGCATATACTTATATGATTTTATACACCTGGGATTTTCCCTTCTTTTGTCTATTTTGAGAGGTGAAAATAACCCTTGCCTTTGGGAAAGAATAAGTTGGACTTGCGTATATTAGTAAGAACCTAGAGAAGACTATCTAAAATAAGTGTGAAGGACTGTGAAAGATATGTACAAGACTAAAATATAATGATGTATTAGATATAGAGAATATGCTGGTAATGTGAAGAAAATACCAGAAAACATGTTTTGTGGGTTCAAAATAGAACATGTGAACTTTCCAAAACTGTGTATTACTGGTTATTGAAAAATCTCATATTGTTTGATTGTTTACATAAATTGCTTTCACATGTTTTCTTGAGTTATATTTAACTATGTTATGCCAATTTTTCTTTGACTTTATGTATTTATATATAAATATATATGTTTATATAGATATACATATATTTGTAAGACTTCAAAGCTTCCTAATCTTTTTCAATTATCGTCATGTGTATCCCTCACTTAACAATAGGGATATATTCTGAGCAATGTGCCATTAGGTGATTTCATCATTGTGTGAACATCATAGAGTATATTTATAGAAATCTAGATGGTATAGCCTATCATACACCTAGGTTGTATGGTATAGCCTATTACTTCTAAGCTATAAACCTGTACAGCATTTTACTGACTGAGTACCGTGGGCAACTGTAACACAATAATAAGTACTGGTGTATCTAAAGATAGAAAAAGTACAGTAAAAATGTGGCATAAAATACAGAAAATAGTCCAGTATAGTCAAGGTTCTCTAAAGGGACAGAACTGATAGGATATATGTGTATATGAAGGGGAGTTTGTTAGGAGAATTGACTCACACGATCACAAGGTGAAGTCCCACGGTAGGTCATCTGCAAGCTGAGGAGTAAGGGAGCCAGTTGAAGTTCCAAAACCTCAAAAGTAGGGAAGCTGACAGTGCAGCTTTCAGTCTGTGACCAAAGGCCAAAGAGCCCCTGGCAAATGACTAGTGTATGTTGAAGGGTCCACAAACTGAAGAACTTGGAATTTGATGTTTGAGGGCAGGTATCATACAGCATGGGAGAAAGATGGCGGCCAGAGTACTCAGCAAGTGAAGTCTCATTCCACTTTCTTCTGCCTGCTTTATTCTAGCCGTGCTGGCAGCTGATTAAATGACGCCCACCCAGATTGAGGGTAGGTCTGCCTCTCCCAGTCCACCTACACAAATATTGATATCCTTTGGCAACACCCTCACAGACACGGCCAGGAGCAATACTTTGCATCCTTCAGTCCAATCAAGTTGATGCTCAATATTAACTATCACAACACCTGTATAGAGCACTTTCCATGAATGGAGCTTGAAGGACTGAAATCTGTTCTGGGTGAGTCAGCGAGTGAGTAATAAGTAAATGTGAAAGCCTATGTATACTACCATAGACTTTATAAACACTTTACACTAAACTTATAAAATATATTTTTCTTTCTTCAATAATAAATTAATCTTACTGTAACTTTTTTACCTCTACACTTAAACTTTTTTAACTGACTCTTGTAACTACACTTTAAAACAAACACATTACACAGATACACAAAATTTTTTTATATCCTTTTTAATAAGCTTTTTCTTATTTTTAATTTTTACTTTATAAACTTTTTTTGTTAAAAACTAAGCCACAAACACACATCTTAGCTTAGGTTTACATAGGGTCAGGATCATCAATATCACATCTTCAAGGACAATAACACACATAGAGCTGTCGTCTCCTCTGCTAACAATGACTTTTCACTGGAGCCTTTTGGAAGGTAGAGGTTGGGAGGAGGAAGATGATCAGGAAAAATAACTAATGGGTGCTAGGCTTAATACTTGGGTGAGGAAATAACCTGTACAGTAAACCCCCATGATACAAGTTTACCTATGTAAGAAACCCACACTTGTACTGCTGAACTTAAAAGTAAAAACAACAAAAAAAGACTTTTTCTGGAACACCTCCTGAAAGACCTGCCTGAGGCTGTTTATAGTTACCTTGTTTTTTCAAGTAAAGGGGTATACTCTAAAATAATGAAAAAAGGATGATCTGGTAAATGCATAAACCAGTAACATAGTTCTTTATTTTCAATATCAGGAATTATGTACTGTACATAATTGTATGTGCTACACTGTTATAAGACCGATGGTTCTGTACATTTGTTTACACCAACATCACGGACACCTGAGTAACATGTTGCACAATGACATTTCAATGGCTACAATGTCACTAGGTGATAGGAATTATTCAGCTTAATTATAATCTCATGAGACCAGGGAAGTATATGTCGTTCATTGTTGACTGATACATTATTATGTGCACATGGCTGAATTAAACTTAGTCCAGTCCATATTAAATTCCATCTCATACTCGATACAGATTCTCCCAGGACAGGTTGAAGGTGCTTATAACTGGGCAGAGGATGGGATCTACTCTTTCTCTCCTCTTCCTACTTTAGTACCTTGGCCTGGGGAGAGATCTCAGCCAGACTCTGGTTCATTTCCTTTTCTGGATTTAATTATTCAAAATTTGGGGCCAGAGATACAGGAAAGTGGAGGCAGAGATCTTATTTATCGAAGTGTATGTTGGCATAGAAATTATCCTTAATCACTACTCCAGTTAGACTCCATTCAGTCTAATGTTAGTGGTCTTCACAGAGGATACTATATACAGTTTCCTCAAAAAAGTACTCAAGTCATTCCATCTTTCCTGTCCTAAGGGAATATTCCATAGGGAGGGGAAGCTTAGGCACTCTTTATTCCTTCCAGAAGCCATGCAAAAAAACAAACAACAACAACAACAAAAACCTCTGTCTAGTTGTGAGGTTACTTTGCTTGGTTTGGTAGCCCCCTGTTCAGCCTTCTGCATCCTTCCAATCCTCTAAACTCAATGATTCTTTCCTTGGAGGAAAGGGCATTACGTGTTCCTATTCTGTGTCATTGAAGGGCTGTGAAGAACTGGAAAGGAAGTTTATGCATCTTTTACTTCTCAGGGTCTCTATAACATAGTCCTCTTATGACCTGCTGATGCAGATTTCTCCAAGGAAACTCTGACCTTTAGAAATCTACAGACTAAAAGAAGTTGCCAATTGAGTTCATTACATGTCTAAATTAAAGGGGCCTACATAGAACTGCCTTCCGAAAAATCAGTGGAAAATTTTGCTTTCTATTACCTTTTGCCCTATTCAAAACATAT
Organism: Piliocolobus tephrosceles; assembly: GCF_002776525.5. Classification (NCBI taxonomy): domain Eukaryota; kingdom Metazoa; phylum Chordata; class Mammalia; order Primates; family Cercopithecidae; genus Piliocolobus; species Piliocolobus tephrosceles. The sequence continues at coordinate 80,714,421 of NC_045438.1, read as the reverse complement.
CCTGAGCATTGCCATCTGTTTGAAAAACATAAGTTTTTGAATCTCGGCAATGTGTTGACCTTAATCTACTTAACTACTGCATGATTACTGCTTTTGGAATAGCTAGAGAGTCATTCACCCCCTTGCCCAACCAGCACCGAATGTTTGTTCCAAAATACTATGATAGTAGTGTCTGACATTAGCTGAACATAAACAACTGGAAAGGAAATAATTTGGGATGAATAATCATGCATGGCATATTGAGGATGGAGCTGGGGGATGGTAGAATGTTATGTAGTAGGAAAAGATAAAGAAAATGTCCCAGAAGTGGTCAACTAGAGAAATCATTGTTTTGCATGTAGTGAGAAAGGAAATGGGAAATAATGTCTAATTGTCTAATAGTGGAAGGTTTGAGATATATATATATATATATATATATATATATATATATATATATATATATATAAACAATTATATAATATAATTCTAAATACATAAATATGTGTTTATGTATATATGTTTATATTTACAAATCTATCTTCATTTCTATGCATATTTATGTTTACAAATCTATCCTCATTTATGTTTTAGAGAGCTAGATATGCTTATATCAGGCTTGAAGAACTGTAGTGGATTGATAAAAACTGCTGGATTAATGGCTGTTAGATTTCAGGAATTGGGCTATAAATAATGTATATAAACATACCATACACACCACATTTGAGAAGCATGGCATTGAAGCTACAGAGTGGAGGTGAGAGTCCCACATATTGTAGGATATGAACTGTCCTGAGAAGGTCAGTTTTATTCTTTGGAGAATAGTAAACAGTAAACAAATAAACAAAAACATGAAGTGGGAAATCTCTGCAATACATTTTAAAAGAAAGAAAAGAATATCTACTTTGAAGGCTGATAGGGGAGTGAAGCTGAAAATTACTTCAAAAACCAGAATCAATTTTTAGATAGCTATGAGGCAAACTTAAATTTGATGAAAGAAGACATGGCTTTAATAAAACAGAAGCAGAATACTACAAGGGCTGAATAATCATAGATAAAATTCCAGCATGATGAAATAGAGAAGAAGGTAGATAAATGATGTAAGGATTGTAAGTAATCCAAATATTTAATAATCAATGTAATTGTTTGTTAGAATCAATAAATAGCATAAATTAAAAAGAGAAATGCTAGCAATTTGGAGAATAAATTTGAGAGCTTTACTAAAGAAAAATAAATAATGAATAAGTCCAAATTTATTTCAAGAGAACTCGAAAGAAAAAAAGCAGAAGTAAACATGTAAGAATTTCAGGAATTCCTAAAAGAGAAAATAAAACAATTGGAATAATAATCAAAATAAAAACATACTTCATCTATAAATATATATGTAAATATATACGTATATGTCCCTAACTTACTGAGATTACACAATTTAATCATAAACATATTTCAGGGAAAAGTAAATAAGATATTTCAACATAAATATATTCTTGCAAAAATCTGAAATTCAAGGGTAAATAATATTGCCATAGGCTTCCATCAGCAGGGAATAACCCAACCTAGGAAGAAGAAAAAGTTGAAAGGAAGGAAGAGAAGAAGGAAGGGAGGGAGGAAGGCAAGGCAAGAAAATTGAAAAGGGAAGAGAAAGAAGGAAAATTTAAAGGCGGGGAGAAAAATAAGACTGGAATTTGATGTTTCTATAGCATTAAATGATCAAAGAAACTGAATAAACATATACAAAGTCTTGATGGGAAAAACTGGGGCTCCTGCTTTTCTGAAAATTTAAGGTTTGCCTTCACACTTAAAAATAAATCAGACTATCTGCAAAATTGAAGAGCCCCATGTTGGGACAAATCTCTATCTATCTATCTATCTATCTATCTATCTATCTATCTATCTATCTATC
>NC_045438.1:80711783-80712532 GCF_002776525.5 Piliocolobus tephrosceles | reverse complement strand
ATCTATCTATCTATCTATCTATCTATCTATCTATCTATCTATCTATCCATCCATCCATCCATGTAATAACATCCACTATTATTTCCTTAGTCTGACTGGGCTGCCATATCTAAATACCATCGACTGGATGGCTTAAACAACAGAAATTTATTTCCCACTGTTCTGTGGCTGAGAAGTCCAAGATACAGTTGCTGTGTGATTCAGTTCCTGGTGAGGGCCTGTTTCCTGGTTTGCAGGTAGATGCCTTCTTGTCCTCTTCACGTGGTGGGAAAAGAGAGAGTGTTATTCTCTCTTCCTCTTCTCCTAATGTCACTAATCCCATCATGGGGGCCCCATCCTCCTGACGTCATCTAAATCTAATTACTTCCCAAAGACCCCACATCCAAAAACCATCACATTGAGGGTTAGGGTATCAACCGGTAAATTTGGGAGGAGCATAAACATTCAGTCTATAACAATTACCTACCCAAAAAATCACTTAAAAATGCATTTCGGCTGGGCGCGGTGGCTCAAGGCTGTAATCCTAGCACTTTGGGAGGCCGAGACGAGCGGATCACTAGGTCAGGAGATTGAGACCATCCTGGCTAACACGGTGAAACCCCGTCTCTACTAAAAAATACAAAAAAAAAAACTAGCCGGACGAGGTGGCGGGCGCCTGTAGTCCCAGCTACTCGGGAGGCTGAGGCAGGAGAATGGCGTAAACCCGGGAGGCGGAGCTTGCAGTGAGCTGAGATTCGGCCACTGCACTC